>NW_015160235.1:515632-531052 GCF_001447785.1 Gekko japonicus
GACATCCGGCCGCAGGGTCCGTTTCCCCCCACTCAACCCCACTCACTCCAGGGCCGGCGACTGGAGGTGCAAGCCTCCGGCTGCCGGGTTCGTTTCCACCCCCCCACTCCAGGACCGGTCGCCTGCTCCCTTCCCCTCCCCCACCACCCACTCCCAACAGGCACTGAGGGGAATGTAGGGTTGCCAGCTCTAAGGAGGGAAATACCTGGAGGTTTGGGGGGTGGATTCTGTAGAGGGCAGCATTGGGCGGGGGGGGGCGGAAGGACTCAGCAGGTATAATGTCATAGGGTCTACCCTCCTAAAGCAGTCATTTTCTCTAGGGGAACTGATCTCTGTCATCTGGAGATCAATTGTAGCAGTGGGAGATCTCCAGGTCCCACCTGGAGATTGGCAACCCTAGGGGAAAGTCAGCTGCACAGCAGGGGGTTGAAGAGAATGGTTTGATGGCTGCTGGGCCAAGATTGGCAACAATAGTTCCCCAGGAGCCCCATCGTAAATGCACCAAACAATTCCTCAAGATTTTCCGAAACACTACTCTGTTTTGGGCTCCTGGGGAACTTTGTAGTAGCACCAAAGCTTTAAGATCTCTCCAGCTGTCACCTGGAGACTGGCAACAGCTTGTCTGGAGTGTGGGCAGCATGGCATTGTATCTGTCTGAGGTCCCCCTCTTCCTCCTCCTCCTCCTCAGATCCCACCCTCAGCAGGCTTCATCCCTAAAATATCCTGGAAGTTTCCAACCTGGAGTTGGCAACCCTATGTCCTTTCCAGGCAACCGTCAGCCTACCTTTATCTGCCTGTCTTCAGGTTTACATCCCCCCCCCCAATCTGCCTGTCTGTCTTTACAACCCCCCCCCCCACACACACACACACAGCCTCTGCCTAGGGGGCAGCTGACATCATTCTCCTCTCCCAACTGAAAATTCCAACTGCCTTGTGGGGGGGTGAGTTTGAGGTGTGGAATGGAGTGTAGTCCAATCAGCTTCCATATGTAAATGACCTTGGAACGCTGGCCGGGACTGCACAAAGCAGCCAATGAACCCAGCCAGTGTCTTCCGAGTGGCAGTTTTTTCGGCCTAACACTAAAGGGGCCAATTTTAGAATTCTGGCACCCACTACTCTTTTATAATAAGGGAGAGATAAGCATGAACATTGCATTATTATTACTCTCAATCTGGGTGGTCAAAGAGTCAGTCTGAGCTCCAAAGTAACTTAGTTTCTAATGGCTTTGGTTCAGAACTTCTTGTCCCTGTATCAGACTCCCCGTGCAGCCTCAGCAGCTCACCACGTGAGGCAGCAGAGCTCCCAATCCCAGGGTTGTTTGAAAGGCTGTCTCCTCATGGAAGTGTTGGGGGCTTTGAGCTCTTTACAGCAGCCCTGTTTTCAGTAGCATCCACCTCATGTCATCCTGTACGCAGCCTGCTTCTTTGTTTCCCCATGCTTCCTGCCAGAGGTCATTTCGTAGAAAAAGAGGTGCAGGAGCTCATTAGCATAACTCATTAACATAACTTAATTGCATATGCCACACCCCCTGACATCACCAGAAGTGTGTCAGAAGGCAACACTCACCGCTCAGGCTCTACTGGACTGTTTTGGATTTCTAGCTATTTGGGGGGGGGGGACATGCAGATCTGTCCTCACAGATGAGGGAGAGCTTGTACCTGAATAAAACTTGGCCTTAAAGGTGCCACTGGACTGTTTTGGATGGGGGGGGGCTCTGCAATTTACCTGGCTGCTTCTTGCTCTGACTGAGGGCTGCTGGGAGCAGTGGGTGTGGCTTGTTGCATGTGCCCGCCCCCTGGGCTCTTTACTGCGGGAGCTCCGCTCCTGTGCGCTCCTGCAGGAAATGACCCCTGCTTCCTGCAATCTTTCCCAAATTTCTTTTAGTATGATCTGTTTCATAAAGATTGCAGTCAAAGTGGCTTTAGATGCCATATAGGCTGGTCCTAGTCACATCAGTCCCATTTTCTTTGCCTCAACCCCCATGGCTGCGGCAACAAAAGGGTTTTTAAAAATTTAAATTGGAAACTAGTAGGTCATGGCAATAGATCATTATAACAGTATAATGCTATAGGTAAAGGTAAAGGTTTCCCTTGCTCGAAAGCCAGATGAATCTGACTCTAGGGTTGTGGTGCTCATCTCCGTTTTCAAGCCAAAGAGCCAACGCTGTCTGAAGACATTTCTGTGGTCATGTGGCTGGCATGACTAGACGCCAAGGTGCACGGAACGCTGGTACACCTTCCCACCGAAGCGGTGCCTATTTATCTACTTGCAATTTCTTGCTTTCGAACGGCTAGGTTGGCAGGAGCTGGAACCAGAGACGGGAGTTCACTCTGTCATGCAGCACTCGGGTCTTGAACTGCTGAACTACCGACCTTCTAGCCTCAAACCATTTGTTTAAAAAAAAATGGTGGAGAGGTGGACACAGGGAGCTGTGGCTGAGAAGCCGTGAAAAGTGAAGTGTAGGGGAAACTACTGTGTCAATGTTCGAGAGCTACACATAGAATCACCTCCGCATGGAAACAGCTTTAGTTGAGTGGAACCGCTCCGGTCCACACACTGATTATGATCTCAAGAATAAGAACTTTGCCCTCAACTCCCCCTTCAAAATTGAGTATTCCAACCCTAGATCCAAAGCCTCCTGATCATCCCGCCAGAATTCCCTTGGGGATGGATACCTGCTTCACTAGCTGCCATGCTAGTCCCAGGGATGGAGAGGACAAATGAGCAACAGTCTAGTATGGGGACACATTGCTGCTCTGAAGGCAACTTGCTGGGGATATGCAGAACAGTATGAGCTGAACCCCTCTCTTTACTCCCTTCCCCATTGCATTTTCATCTCATACCAAGGGCAGTCTCAGACTGGGGTTGCCGATCTTTGGCTGCTGCTGCTGGACTCTCACTCAGACCTTTTTTAAAAATTTTTTTACTCCCCCTCCCTAAATGTGTGCTTAGTTTTAGGAGGAGGGCCACTGTCAAGGGTACTGGCAAGACTGCATGCTAGCCCACTGGCATGTACACACAACACAACAAACCTTTATTGGCATAACAACAGCATCAGCCTTAGGTACAGAGGCGGTAGGCACGCAAAACAGTTAATTCACTACCTCTTCTGCCAAAAAAAGAACTTCTCTTCCTATACGCTCTGTAAAGGAAGTTTCCCACCTCTTCGATGGTATCAGCCCTGTTTGAGGCTAGAAGGTTCATTAGCTTACTTTCCTCAGATTTGCCCTCCAGGGTTTGCAGTATAGGGCCAAGGTGATAAGCGTGCAAATCCTGGTAAAATCTACAAGTCAGAAGTACATGGTCTGTTCCTTCAATCTCCTTTAGCCCACAGGGACATAACCTATCCGGGAATGGTATTTTTTAAATCTCCCATATAACACAGCTGAGGGGAACACATTAAAATGGCGTGAATACCCTTCTAATATAGGGATCAATCAGAAAGGAAAAATACTCTGGCAGCGGCCCATTAAGAGAAATCCCCCAATGAATGGGAGAGCAATGCCCAGTGGCAAGGCTTCTAAGTTCTTGGATTTCTATATTGATCAATCTCTGTTTAATCATGCCAAAAGCGTACTTCTCCGAAAGAAGGGTCAAATCATCCATGCTAAGCCCCATCAGTGTAATTTTCCCTTCAACACATGTCAACCAATCTGATAGGTGAGATTCGCATAGCATATAAGCGATGAGACTATTAGGCTCACTGGCATGTATCATTGAGGCCTGACTGGGGGCGGAGCGGAGTTACACTCTCTTGGCCATGGCCCCCAGGGTACTTGGTGATGCATCAGCATAAGCGTGACGGATAGGGCAGTGGTGTCACTGCAGCCTGTCAGGATTCTATCCCCCTGGCTTGAAGCCCTGTCCAGGACTCTGCCAGGTGAGAGTATGTATCTAGTGCTGAGACTGAGAGACAGGACTGGGGTTCTGTTGGTGTATCGCCCACCTGACTGCCCAGCTGTCTCCCAACCTTAATTGGTGGAGATGGTCTTGGATGTGGTGTTGAGGACTCCCAAGGTGCTTGTCTTGGGGAACTTCAACATGCATGCCTTGTCAGGAGCAGCTCAGGATTTCATGGCCTCCATGAAAACCATCAGCTTGTCTCAGGTAGTAACAAGCCCAATGCATCATGCAGGTCACACTCTTGATCTGGGCAGGAAGATGATGATCTGAAGGTGGGGGACTGAAGAAGGTCCCCTTGTCATGGACAGATCACTACTTGCTGGGGTTTAGGCTGGTGGGGTACGAAGCCTCCGCAGGGGTGAGAGATCAATTAAGATGCCTGTAGGCACCCGTAGCATGATGGGTCCGATAGGTTTTCAGACAGCATTAAGGGATTTTTCTGCCAATATGGCTGTCACTCCTGTCAATGCCCTGGTTAACCTTTGGAATAGGGAAATGACCTGGGCAATTGACATGATTGCACCTAGGTGCACTCTCTCAGGTCCAAGAGCCCAGGCAATGAAAAAACAGGGGAGATGGCTAGAACAACAGTGGAGAAAGACTCAGGATGAATCTAACAAGGCACGGGTAGAGCTCATTTTAAAGCCTTCTCTGTGGTGGTGATGACAGCAAAGAAACATTTATTTGCCACCATTGCATTCACAGAGCCTGTTGGGTTCTGGCCAAAAGGAGGATGTGCACTGCACTGTAGCCTGCTGCAATCTTTTTGCTAAGCATGAGGATAAAATCTCTGGCATCCATTCTGACTTGGATTCTGCAGGCTTTTCCGCATTCTCATTTTCCTCACTTGTAAGTTCCTGTTTCTTCTGGTTCCCCCCCCCCCTCTGCACATGTTTTTCTTCCTCTAATGATCAGCTCTATATCACATCACTTTATGTCCAGTATATCTCCCTGCAGATTTAAACTCCAGGTTTTTATGTTGGACATAAACCAATGTGGTATTGAATTGATCACTAGAGCAAGCAAAACAGGTGTGGAACAGCCCCCCCCCCCCAAGAAACAGGAACTTTACAAGCAAGGAAAATGAAAATGTGGAAATGTTGTGTACGCTGACTGCCACCAGGGGCCAGCGAACACTCTGGAGTAACCATGGGGACTAGGCTCCTGGTCCCTCCACTGGGGAACCAATGGGACCGTGGCGGGAGATTTAAACCCACCAACGGGACCTAGGGGTGTGTCCCCAGGTAGGCATATAGCTGGCCAGCCGGCCGTTTTGTCTTTGTCTTTGTAGTGTACCAGTGAACCATGCGGAGTACTGCATTGGTCTCTGCGGGTTCTCCATGCGTTTAACCCACTACACTTCAGGAAAACCCCTATATTTGCAGCAACAGGATCAGATGGTCCCAGGGTGCTGATTTGTCCAATTGTGTGGGATAGCTTTCAGCTCGTGCAGTCTGAGAATGTGGACAGGATCCTGTAAGTCTAAGACATTCCACCTGCTTGTACACCCTTGCCCCTCCTGGTTGCTTAAATCTGCCAGGGTGGAGCTGTTGCATTGGGTTTGGGAGACTATGGATGCCTCCCTAGAGAGGAGGTGGCCACTCCTGCCTTAAACTGGGCATTGGTGTGTCTACTCCTAAAGAAACCTACTCTGGACCCAGGAGACTAAAATAGCTACGTACTCCTCCAGTCTGAAAAGCACCAGTCTTGAGCAAGTGGAGGGTGGTAAGCAGTGGGGTACCGCAGGGATCAGTACTTGGTCCACTGCTTTTTAACTTGTTCATTAATGATTTGGAGATGGGAGTAAGCAGTGAAGTGGCTAAATTTGCGGATGATACAAAGTTGTTCAGGGTGGTGAAAACCAGTGAGGATTGTGAGGCACTCCAAGGGGATCTGTCAAGGATGGGCGAGTGGGCGTCAACATGGCAAATGGGGTTCAATGTGGCCAAGTGCAAGGTGATGCACATTGGAGCCAAAAATCCTAAATATAAATACACATTGATGGGGTCTGAACTGGCAGAGACTGAGCAAGAGAGAGATCTTGGAGTTGTAGTGGATAACTCACTGAAAATGTCGAGACAGTGTGTGACTGCAATAAAGAAGGCCAATGCTATGCTGGGGATTATTAGGAAGGGTATTGAAAACAGATCAGCCAATATAATAATGCCCCTATATAAATCAATGGTGAGACCTCATTTGGAATACTGTGTGCAGTTCTGGGCACCACACCTTAAAAAGGATATTATAGCTTTGGAAAAAGTGCAGAAAAGGGCAACTCGAATGATAAAAGGGTTGGAACACTTTCCCTATGAGGAAAGGTTAAAGCGCTTAGGGCTCTTTAGCTTGGAGAAAAGACGACTGAGGGGTGACATGATCGAGGTTTATAAGATTATGCATGGGAAAGAGCAGGTAAAGAAAGAGGTACTTTTCTCCCTTTCTCACAATACAAGAACTCGTGGGCACTCCATGAAACTGCAGAGCGGTCGGGTTAGAACGGATAAAAGGAAGTACTTCTTCACCCAAAGAGTGATTAACACATGGAATTCACTGCCACAGGAAGTGGTGGGTGCTACAAGCATGGACGGCTTCAAAAGGGAATTAGATAAGCATATGGAGCAGAGGTCCATCAGTGGCTATTAGTGGACCTCCTGATGGCAATGGTATTTCTGGCCACTGTGTGACACAGAGTGTTGGACTGGATGGGCCTTTGGCCTGATCCAACATTGGCGTCTCTTATGTTCTTATGTTAAGATGATAGAACAAGTGGTGGCTGGCCAACTTCAGGGATCCCTGAATGAAGTAGACTGTTTTGGATCCATTCCAAGCTGGTTTCAGGCATGGTTATGGAACTGAAATAGCCTTGGTCATCCTGGTGGATAACACGTGCCGGAAGATGGACATGGGGAGTGCAACCCTGTTAATTCTTCTGGACCTCTTGGTAGCTTTCAGTGCCATCAATCACAGTATCCTTCTGGATCACCTTTTGTGACTGGGACTGGACTGGGAGGCAGGAGTCGTTTCGTAGAAAAAGAGCTAGGGGAACTCATTAGCATAACTCATTAGCATATGCCACTCCCCCTGACATCATAAGGCCCGGCGGTGGACCTGCAAGGACGGCGGGAGTGTGAGGAAGCCCCGCCAAGGCCCTCCCTGGCCCCAGGCAGGCAGGGGTGGGGAGAGGCGGGGAGGAAGCAACTTACCCTCCCTCTTCTCCTGCCTCCTCCTGGCTGAATGATGGCCGGAAGCAGGGGTGTGGCTTCATCATGTGCCCCGCCCCCGCACCTCACCTGGGGGAACTGCGATCCCCCGCAATCCCCCCCGAAATGACCTCTGCTGGGAGGCATTGTTCTGCAGTGGTTTTGGTCCTACCTCAAGGGTAGGTTTCAGAGCTTGGTGCTGTGGACTGCTGCTCTGCCTCTTGTCCTCTGTCCTGCAAGATGCCCTCGGTTCCATTTGCCCCCCATTCTTTTCAACATCTACGTGAAACTGCTGGAAGAAGTCATCCAGGGATATTGGTTGAGTTGCCTCTGATATGCAGATGACACTCAGCTCTATCCTGCACTACCAGCAAATCCCAGGGAAGCTGTGGAAACTTTGAGTAGGTGCTTGGAGGCAGTTTTGGAATAGATGAGGGCAAACAAACTAAAACTCAATCCTGACAAAACAGAGGTGCTATTGATGGGGGGAAGTTCTGACCTGGGAAATGGCTTACCCCCTGTTCTGGATGAGGCTGCACATCCCCTAAAGGAGCAGGTTTGCAGTTTGAGGGTACTCCTGAACCCGGTCCTCCTGTTGGATAAACATGTGGCAGTGGTGGCCAGGGGTGTCTTTCACCAGCTTTGGCCGGTAAGCCAACTCTTGCCCTTCCTGGGCAGAAAAGATCTTGCCACTGTGGTGCATGCCCTGGTAACATCTAGATTAGATTATTGCTCTGTGCTCTATGCCTTTGAAGACTGTCCAGAAGCTGCAGTTGGTACAGAATGCTGTAGCCAGAGTGTTGACTGGAGTGGGTTGTAGGGAGCATGTCACTCCAGTCTTGTCCCATCTAAGCTGGCTCCCAATTTGCTTCCGGGCTCAGTTCAAGGTGCTTTAAAGGCCTGTATGGCCTGGGAGCAGCATACCCTAAGGACTGCCTTCTCCCATACAAACCTACCCATTTACTCCAGTCATCTTCAGAGGCCCTGGTTTGGTTGCCCCTGCCATCAGAGCCTAGATGGGTGGTGACCCAAGAAAGGGCTTTCTCTGTCATGGCACCAAAACTTTGGAACTCCCTCCCCAGAGTGATTCATCTGTCTCCCTCTACCAGTGTCTTCCACCAGTAGGTAAAGACTTTTTTCCCCACTTGGCATACCTCCAGTAATAGCTATTAGCCCTGCTCTCTGATTCTAGTGTTGTTTGTTTATGTATTTTTATTGAATTGTTTTATAATTTTAAACTATTGATCAATAGTAATGTATGGCTGTGAGAGTTGGACCGTAAGGAAGGCTGAGCACCGAAGAATAGATGCTTTTGAATTATGGTGCTGGAGAAGACTCTTGAGAGTCCCTTGGACTGCAAGGAGATCAAATCAGTCAGTCCTAAAAGAAATCAGCCCTGACTGTTCCCTTGAAAGCCAGATACTGAAGCTGATGCTCAAAACTTTGGCCACCAAATGAGAAGGAAGCACTCACTGGAGAAGACATTGATGCTGGGAAAGATTGAAGGTCAAAGAAGACGGGGATGGCACAGGATGAGATGGTTAGACAGTGTCATAGATGCAACAAACATGAAATTGAGCCAACTTCAGAGGACGGTGGAAGACAGGAAGGCCTGGCGTGATGTGGTCCATGGGGTTGTGAAGAGTCAGACTCGACTGTGTGACTGAACAACAACAACAACAACATATTGATCAAATGTTTTAATGTTTTAATGTGCATTGCCTTGGGGGCCCTGATTGGGTGAAAAGGTGGCTTTAAATTTGTTTTAAATAAAATAAACGGTGCTGCCACCACCAAATTGAGCCATATGTTATTTCCATCATAAAGTGCCTATGACAAAATATAGTGGGAGCTTTGCTCTACTTTCTGTCTTTCTGGAGTTACCAACTGCCAGTCTATGACCTCTATGTTCATAAGGCTTCAGACACAAAGCTCCTAAGGGTGTACATATAGCATTATCGTCTTCTCACTCCTTCTATAATTCTGCCTTACTCCGGGTATAAAATAAGAGCTGTTACACAGCTGTGCCTTCCTTTTGTGGTGCTGAACACTTCTCTATGCCCTCTCTGTAACTCCACTTGGTTGCCTGGGAGTGCCAAATGCTAGCCAATCCCCATTGCATAATTTAGCTAATTTGTTTGTTTGCCATCAAGTCACAACTGACTTATGGTGACCCTGTGGGGTTTTTAAGGCAAGAGACATTCAGAGGTGATTTGCCGTTGCTTGCCTCCATGCCATGGCCCTGATATTCTTTAGTGGTCTCCCATCCAAATACTCACCAGGGCAGGCCTTGCTTAGCTTCCAGAATCTGATGAGATCGGGTTAGCCTAATTTAGGCTTCGGTCACACGGAGCGTTAGCCATGCTACAGAGACGGAAGATAGGCGGATTTTCCGGGTGCGATCACAGCGCCACATCTGGGAAGCGTAGAGCTCCCGTGGCTCACCCGAGGCTTCCCGCCGAAGATGCAGGGTAAAAAACTAGTACCTCCAAGGTACTAGTTTCCAGAAACCACGGGGCAAGGGCGGGCATCTGATCACGTTTCCGGTGGCATCCGGCGCCCACCCATGTCCCATCGCGAAAAGGTGGTTTTTCCCCAAAGTCTCCATGGTATGCGCACAAGCACCCAATGGAGCATGCGAACACTTGGGTTAAAAAAAAACAACAACCCCCGCCGATCCGCTTCCTTGCCGCGCCGCAGGAGTGAGGTATGAGCGGCACCTCCCCCCAACCACGGGACATCAGTGGGATGTTTGATCCCGCTGCCGCGCGGTAGTTCGCTCCAGGGAAAATAGCCACGCCTCCTCCCCCCCCCGCGATATCCAGCCCATGTGACCGGGGCCTTTGTTAACCATCTTGGAATGGTGAAATGCCTCCTCCTTGCTGCTCTGCAATAGTGCCCAATTTGTCTGTTCCTGAGGCTGTGTATCTATCTGCTGCTGTGCTTCTGCCACCAGTGTTGTGGCAAGGACCAAGCCAGAATAAAACATACCTGTTCAAAGAGCAGCAATCTGATGTGGAGCATGGGCAGCATGATGAATACTCTTGATGCACAATGTATAAATCTTCACTGTGTAGTGAGACTATCTGGTCATTATAGTGGCAGTGTTTGTTTTGATACACTTATGCCCTAAGATTTGAAGGTATAGCCTCTTTAAACCCAGCACTTAAAAATATAAACACTGCACAGCGTCACTCTCATTCTTTGCATTACTCAGAGGCTTTACACTGACAGCTGTTATTGTTGGTGTGGATCCCGCCCCTTTTTGTCATGTAATAAAACACTGCTCTGTATTATCTCACTAGCCCAGTATGATAACTACTTTGTCACCAGCATTCCCTAACATCATAGATCTTGCCATGACTGAAACACAGGTGCTAACCAGTCCTGCAACAATGTTTGTGCCTGACAACTTAAATAATCTTGTATTTAGATTCTAAAAGCATTTGTTGGAAACAAGTTCCTTTGAAATCTGTTGGCCTTGCTTCTTTGTAATCACTATATACTGCATTAATTTAGTGCGCAAAGTGCTTCATACAATTAACAGGGAATCCTTAGAACAGCCCTGTAAGCCAGTATTTTCCTCAGTATTTTCCCCTGTATTCCCCTGTATTGTCAATGGTAGATTGATGCTGAGAGAGTTACCTTGCCTAAGGCCACAGTGAGTTTCTGGGTTAGGTGAGATTGTCTTAGACATTATGCTATATCTTAGAGGTGGCCAAACTTGCTTAATGTAAGAGCCACATAGAATAAACATTAGATGTTTAAGAGCCGCAAGACATGAACAAACATCACACAAACGTTTTTATTGGGAAATATGCAAATTTTCTTTTTAATAACATTAAATGAGACTGCCAAAAATAAAAACAAAGGGGGTAAAAATAGATATTGATAACGATATTGTCCAATGATATTTATTTGTTTGGTAATGATATTTATTTGTCTAAGAGAGAGAAAAGAGAGAGAGGAGGAAAGAAAGAATGAAAGAGGTGGAAAGAGAGAGAGAGAAAGCAAATATATGGGGGGAGGGGGAAGGAAGAGAGGGAGGGAGGGGGGAGGAAGGAAAAGAGGAAAAAGGTGGAAATAAAGCAAATAGATGGTGAGGGAGGGAGGGGAAAAGAGAGAGAGAGGTGGAAAGAAAGCAAATAAATAGGAGGGAGGGAGGGAGAGGTGGAAAGAAAACAACTTTAACTTTAAATGTGTTCTCCAACCCCCCCCCATACACACACATCTCCACGCCAACCAGGTTGGCTTGGGAAAGGATTTTAAAAGGCAAATGCTTTCTCCAAGCTGGCAGATGGTGTCACGGGCTGGGGGCTTGGAGAATGCCTTTAACTTTAAATGTGTTCTCCAAGGCTCCCCCCACCCCCGCCGGCTTGGCTTAGAGAAGGGATTTAAAGAGACAAATGCCTTCTTCAAACTGGCCAGCTGGGGGGGGGGGCTTTGAGAACGCATTTAAAGTTGCTCTCTTTCTCTGCTCCTCCTGACCTTGAGCGTACCCAGGGAGGGGAACACTGGCTGGGGAAGGGAAGACCTATCGGGGAAGCATTCCTCCCCTTCGCTTCCCCAGCCGCTGTGCCGGGAGCCACACAATATGCGTGAACTGCAGTTTGGCCACCCCTGCATATCTCAAACAATGGACTTGAAAACTAGCTATGGTTATTTCCTCATGGCTACTGTGGTTGACTGTTGTTAGGACATAACCAGAAACAGAGAACATGTCACTGGAAATTACTGTGATGTTGAATAGTTTGCCTTGGATTCGGACCAAGATCATTCTGTTGTTTTTGAGATTGTATCCCATTACTGCCTTTCGCACTCTTGCTGACTATAAAGGCCACATCATTTTTTCTACGGGATTCTTGGCCACAATAGTAGATATAATGGTCTTCTGAGTTATATTCGCCCATTCCAGTCCACTTTAGTTCACTGATTCCCAAGATGTCGATGTTCAGTCTTGCTATCTCATTTTTGACCACGTCAAGCTTACCTTGATTCATAGATCTTACATTCCAGGTTCCTATGCAGTATTGTTCGTTGCAGCATCGGACTTTCCTTTCACCATCAGATACATCCACAGCTGAGCGTCCTTTAGGCTTTGGCCCAGCTGCTTCACTCTTTCTGAGGTTACTTGTACTTGCCCTCTGCTCTTCCCCAGTAGCATACTGGACACCTTCCGACCTGAAGGGCTCATCTTCCGGTGTCATATCTTGTAGTCTTTTGTTACTGTCCATGGGGTTTTCTTGACAATGATACTGGAGTGGGTTGCCATTTCCTTCTCCAGTGGATCACACTTGGTCTGAGTTCTCTGCTGTGACCAGTCCATCCTGGATGGCCCTCCATGGTATAGCCTACAGCCTCATCGAACCACGTAAGCCCCCTCACCATGTCAAAGCAGTGATCCATGAGGGAGTTCTTGTTCTTACTTTTGGGTAAATACCTTTTCTTTTCTATCTGCCCTAAGGGATTTTCATGCACAGGGCAAATGCTTCTTGCTTCAATCAAGGGTGTCTGTGTGCATAGCTGCCAGAGAGAGAGTATGCACATACTTTACATGGAAAAGGTCCCAGGTTCAACTGCTACTATATCCAGTTAGAGAACTGCATGTTAGAACTTTTCTACTGTGTTTCAAAAGACCCTTCTCTGCCTGAGGTCTTGAGGATCCACTCTTTTAGCCAGAGTATTTGATACTAAACTGGATGGACCTGGTCTTATCAGGTAGCTTCATAGATTTGATTTCTAATATCCCGAAGTTGGCCATAGTCCTCATTTGCAGTATAAAATCTTTTCCACCTTTTTCACATTAGGAAAGATGAGATGGTCACATAAATCACAGAAGACAGTTTCAAAGGGGATTGAAGCCTCATCATGTAGTCCAATCGACTGCATGTTTTCTCAGAAATAAATGCTGTTTACAGTATACAAGAGTAAAGTCTTAATTTTCTAAGCTAAACACGTACAATCCCTTCAACCGTTTATCACGTTTGTTTTTTCTTGTAATTCTTCTCCAGTTTGGTTCAGCAAGTCTTAAAATGTTGAGACTAAAAACTGACATACACTTCAACATTGAGCTGAATGTTGCTCTTGGTGCTTAACCAGCCACTCCATGATTGTTGCTTTATGGTCTGTTTTCTGAATAAAATTCCAGTAGCACCTTCAAGACCAACAAAATTTTCCAGGGTGATTTCATATCTGCCAAAGTGAGCTTTGACTCACAAATACCCTGGAAAATTATATTGTTCTCTAAGGCGCTACTGGACTCCAATTTGTTCTACTTCTAGAGACTACAGGGCTTCCCACCTGACACATTTTACTTGATCCTGCCCCCCCCCCCCGTTTCATGCCCCGATTTCCTCTATTGTGTCCTTAAACTCATCTTTGTTGAAGTTTTATGTCATGGGTATTTGGAAGCAGGAACAGATCTGATCTGCATTTACCATGAAGGGCACTTTCCTTTCTTTAGCCTGAATATCATCTTACCAGTGTTATCAGGGTTTTTAAATACATTTAATAATAATATTTGGAATACGTATTAAAGCAGAAAGCCATAGGTAATATATGATCTGATACATAATTGCATACTAATAGGTTTCACTGAAATTGATCAGAGGTAATCCCTGACTTAGCCAAACCCAATATTCAGAACTATTATGTTCAAAGCTACTGGAAATTAATTACTAGAAACTGGCCCCACTAGTGGACCTCCTGATGGCATTGGTATTTCTGGCCACTGTGTGACACAGAGTGTTGGACTGGATGGACCTTTGGCCTGATCCAACATTGGCATCTCTTATGTTCTTATGTTCTTATTACAAGAAGCTTCTTTACAGCCTCTGAAATTTTACAGTATAATCTAAATATTACTGAAATCAGTAACAACATTTGCATTTATTGAATGAATCTGAATTGATTCATTGTATCTATATTTGAATTTTTATCCAGTCTGGTCCTTCAAGCTTTTGGGCAAGTAACAAAAAATGCAGTATTAACTCTTAACAATAAATGATTCTAATCTCAACAGTGTAAAACTAGTGCCAATACACAGTACATGCTCACACACACACCCTTAGGAAAACCCTGTCCAAAGGAAACAGCTCTGCAGCTTTCCACAGCTACATATCCACTACTGTCAAAGCCATGCTTATGACTGAAGAGCATCACACTTCCTGCAAAGAAGGAATATGAAGTGGGACACAGTTTGCAGAACTGGTGCAGAGGATGATACAAGAAAAGACTGGCTGTAGAACGCTCTACAGTTTGACATAGACAGTTTGAGCTGGGCCCAGAAGAAAACAGGAAAGCTGGCTACAAAACAGAATGAATATGCTCAAGCCTTTCCACATGCATTCACGAAGTGGCATGCAGCCGTACTCTACACTAGGGATGCTTGATCAGCCCTCTGTTTGGATCAGGATTTGTTTGCAAATTGCTCGCAGAATGCTTGTGTCTTGAAAAAGAAATGTTAGACTGTTTTTTGCACATTCCAAGTTGGATCAAAGTGTTTTGCATACATGTATTCTCACCCTGCTTTCTGCATCTTAGTTATGTGTTAACAATCAAAGACTTAAAAAATAAGGTATTCCAGTCTTGCATTGATGGGACTAAGTCCAGGCTGCCAATCCCTGTGTTGTGAACCAGCCAGCTGCCTCCTCCTTCAATGTAATGTATCCATATTGCCACGTGCGCGACCGTTGGGCCATGCGGTCGCGCACAAGTCCCAAGCTTCGTTCCGGGAGAACAATAGCAGAGCGGATCCTAGCCCGCACCAACCAGAGGGCAAGGTCCGCGGCCGAGAGCCTATGAGACTCTCGGCCACTGTAAATAACCTATAGGGTCACTAGGGGGTGTGTTTTGGTGGTGGGTTCTGGGCATATATACCGGCCTGCGTGCCGGGGTTCCTTGTCTTGTTCTTGATCTAATAAAGTACTTTGCTGAATCACTCTACGCTTCCGAGTACTTTTCACTGGCGACGAAGGTGGGATGGGATTCTGCCCTTCTTGAACAGACCCGGAGGAGACCAAGCCGCACCGAGCATCGATCGCCGCAGCAGCCACGCCGCTCGCCGGAGGTCACCGCTTCATCGCCGCGCCTCGCTCCGTCAACCGCACCTCGCCACCTCACAATTTAACTCTGCGCTTCGCTTCAACGCCGCGCCTCGCCACCCCGCTGTTCGCTGCTCAGCTCTTTGCTTCGCCACCCCGAGCGCCACGCCTCGACTCGGCAGCCCGCCAGCTCATCTCTCCCCGCCAGAACTCCTCGCTTCCTCGCCTCGCTGATCTCGCCTCTCTGACGATTCCGTTTCCCGCCAAACGCACACGCC
>NW_015160235.1:531137-531394 GCF_001447785.1 Gekko japonicus
AGGGTATCACTGCCTTCGACCTGGCCCATCCCGAGAGATGGACGACGTGGGTGATGATACTCAAGAATTACCTAGCATGCCTGCAGATTACCAACGCAGAAATGAAGAGGTCCCATTTTATACGCCTGTGCGGTATGGACACCCTCCTGCTGTTACAGAACTTAATTTCACCCAAGGAGGTGGAGGGGGAAACTTTCGAGGCCCTCATCGCGGCACTCACGGCCCATCTGGCTCCCAAACCCACCAAGTACGCTGCG
>NW_015160235.1:533715-533903 GCF_001447785.1 Gekko japonicus
GGCCTATGTATCCCGCAAAGATGAACTGTCGACCCACAAGGGTTGTGTGATGTGGGGAGGTTGGGTGGTGATCCCTCCGCCCCTACGAAATCGGGTGCTGGAAGCACTACACGAGGCACACCCGGGCGTGGTGAGAATGAAAGCCCTGGCCCGGAGCTACGTGTGGTGGCCAGGTTTGGACCAGGACA
>NW_015160235.1:534235-547553 GCF_001447785.1 Gekko japonicus
TGGCTGGAAGTGGTGCTGGTGCCGTCTACCTCCTCCCAGGCGGCCATCAGGGCTATGCGCCACATCTTCAGCACCCACGGTCTCCCGGATACCCTGGTAACCGACAACGGACGCACACCGAGACCGGCCGCAGCCCGGCGGAGCTCCTGATGGGCCGTCGCCTAACCTCCAGACTGGACCGGCTTCACCCGGACTGGGCCCCCGAGGTGGAACCAGCGACAGAATCGCATGCGGCCGCCAGAGGGTTTTTCCCGGAAGACCCAGTCTACGCGCGGAGCTATGCACAAGGGCCACCTTGGATCCCCGCTCGCGTGGTCCGAGTGCGGGCCCCCAAGGTGGAACCAGCGACAGAATCGCATGCGGCCGCCAGAGGGTTTTTCCCGGAAGACCCAGTCTACGCGCGGAACTATGCACAAGGGCCACCTTGGATCCCCGCTCGCGTGGTCCGAGTGCGGGGGCCGCAATCCTACGAGGTCTCCAGTGAGGACAGCCAACTGCTACACCGCCACATCGATCAGCTTCGGCGAAGGGTTCTCTCGAACGACCCCGAGGAGCCGGAGGCACCGACCCAGGGCCCTGTTCCCGTTCCGGTAACACCCGAGCCCCCGGCGTTGCCGCCACTCACACCGCAACCCGTCTCCCCGCCACAGGACTACGTGGCAGCCCAGGCTGTCGCCCCGGAGCCCCACCGCTCCACCTGGACTCGGAAGGCCCCAGCGTACCTACAGGACTTTGTGTGTGGGTAGTCTGGACTATGGGGGGAGGGGTGTAATGTATCCATATTGCCACGTGCGCGACCGTTGGGCCATGCGGTCGCGCACATGTCCCAAGCTTCGTTCCGGGAGAACAATAGCAGAGCGGATCCTAGCCCGCACCAACCAGAGGGCAAGGTCCGCGGCCGAGAGCCTATGAGACTCTCGGCCACTGTAAATAACCTATAGGGTCACTAGGGGGTGTGTTTTGGTGGTGGGTTCTGGGCATATATACCGGCCTGCGTGCCGGGGTTCCTTGTCTTGTTCTTGATCTAATAAAGTACTTTACTGAACCACTCTACGTTTCCGAGTACTTTTCATTCAAGGATGAGGAAACGGACGAGTCAGGCCCTGCACCAGTGGAATGGCTGCCTGAGCAGCTGGATTTAGAGAGAGGGAGCCAACGAAAGAAGCATCAGGAAATGAGGGTTGCTCATTCTGGCAGGACACAAAAGAAATGGAACAGAAATCAGAGTGTCCGTCACCACCAGTGTATCCTGAGCCAGCTGAGTGCAGGAGACATTGGAAGCATTTGACAGTTGGAAGAGATGAAGACTCAGCCGGTTAATTGCACAATGACAATCAGTACTAATTCCTGAAGCAGAGCCAGAATGACAAGATGGTAAGAAGCAGCACCTGTGCTTCAGGGATGAGTCAGCTGTTAGGCAAATAAAATGAACATGCTAAGCAGGGCTTGTATGGAAGCAACCTTGCTCAGCATCCCCTCTGTGAGCTGATTTGCTCAGTGAACAAAGTATTGCCTTGCTTGCTGCCTTGCATTCTGTCCTGCTCACCTGTGCTTGTTTTTCAGCTACAAACCCAGCCCCTGTCTTCTGTCCTGGTCCCCCAGCTTTGGACCCTAAACTCCAGACTTTCCTGACCCCTTGCCTTTTGGATGGAACCTTTGGCTTCCTATGTTCTGGTTTGTTGACTTTGCTCTTGTCTATTACCTTGACTGTTTGTGATTACATCTGTGCATCCCAGAACTCCCAGGTAGAGTAAATGCACCAGGTGCTCTGCCCTGAATGTGACATTTGATTTTATTGCTTATCATTGTGTTTGTGCATTCTGGAAGATCGTGTACGATAAACACCAGACTCACACTTGAATGCGACACTTTGTTTATGGCAGTCCTGGGTCGCTCCTCAGTGTCTCCTGGACAAGCAGAGGTCATTTCGGGGGGATCGTGGGGGATCGCAGTTCCCCCAGGTGAGGGGCGGGGCACACAACGAAGCCCCACCCCCTGCTTCTGGCTGCTCCGCTTCCGGCCCTCATTCAGCCAGGAGGAGGCAGGAGAAGAGGGAGGGAAAGTTGCTTCCTCCCCACCTCTCCCCACCCTTGCCTGCCTGGGGCCAGGGAGGGCCTTGGCGGGGCTTCCTCACACTCTTGTCGGCCTTGCAGGTCCACTGCCGGGCCTTATGATGTCAGGGGGTGTGGCATATGCTAATGAGTTATGCTAATGAGTTCCCCTAGCTCTTTTTCTATGAAACGACCCCTGTGGACAAGTAAGGCTCTGGGGGCAGTTGTGGTGGAGTCTGAGTGGGGGTCTGCACCAGGACAAAGGGGTGCTTCTATATTCATTTCTGCTTTCTGAGAAGCAGATGTCACAAGCCTCCAGGAGTACATTTATTTATTTATTTATTTTATACCCTACCTTTCTCCCCAATGGGGATCCAAAGTGCCTTACATCCTTCTCCTCTCCTCCGTTTTATCTTCACAACAACCCTGTGAGATAGGTTAGGCTGAGAGTGTGACTGGCCCAAGATCACCCAGCGAGCTTCCATGGCATGAGTGGGGATTCAAACCTGGGTCTTCCAGATACTAGCCTGACACTCTTAACCACTACACCACACTGGCTATCAGTCGTATGTATTGTGTAGACAACACATCACTTCTTAGGTCAGGATGACTGCTGTCTTAATCCATGCTTCTATAATTTCTGGTTTGAGAAGGAGTACGGGTTCTGTTATGGATTAAAATGTGGTTAAATGACAGGATGGCTGCGAGAGTTGGACTATAAGGAAGGCTGAGTGCCGAAGAATAGATTCTTTTGAACTATGGTGCTGGAGAAGACTCTTGAGAGTCCCTTGGACTGCAAGAAGATCAAATCAGTCAATCCTAAAAGAAATCAACCCTGACTGTTCCCTGGAAGGCCAGATAATGAAACTGAAGCTCAAATACTTTGGCCACCAAATGAGAAGGGAGCACTCACTGGAGAAGACCCTAATGCTGTGAAAGATTGAAGGTCAAAGAAGACGGGGACGGCAAAGGATGAGATGGTTAGACAGTGTCATAGATGCAACGAACATGAAATTGAGCAAACCTTAGAGGACGGCGGAAGACCGGAAAGCCTGGTGTGATCTGGTCCATGGGGTCACGAAGAGTCGGACTCGACTGTGCGACTGAACAACAACAAATGACAGGAAGCAAAGAGTAAGAATAAATGGACAGTTGTCACAATAGAGGGAAGTAAGCAATGGGTCCTGGAAGGATCAATATTGGACCAGTACTATTTAATGTGTTCATAAATGATCTGGAACTAGGGGTGAGTAGTGTCGTGGCCAAGTTTGCAGATGACACAGAATTATTCAGGATGGTGAAAACAAGGATGACTGTGAAGAACTCCAGAGGGATCTCCACAAATTGGGTGAGTGAGCAGCAATATGGCACAATTAAGTTCAGTGTTGGTAAGTGTAAGATGATGTGTATTGGAACAAAAAAAAAATCCCAACTTCAAGTATAGGCTAATGGAGTCTGAACTTGCTGGGACTGAGAGGGGAAAAGGTCTTGAGGCCCTAGTAGATAGTTCAGTGAAAGTATCGACCCAGTGTGCTGCAGTGGTGAAAAAGGAAAACTCTGTTAGGGATTATTAGGAAAGGGATTGAAAATAAATGGCCAATATTAGATAGGTATAGATAGGGGCTCTGGGGCAAGTGATGCTCTGTCTTCTTGGTGCTTGGGGGGGGCAACAGTGGGAGGGCTTCTAGTGTCCTGGCCCCACTAGTGGACAATTCAAAACAAGTGACCTTTGTATAGTACTGCATTTGCTTAGTTGTGGTGTCAAGCATAGTGACAAGCTGGGTACCTGCTGCTGATTCCTGCTCACAATCAGGGGTCATCAGGGGTCAATCAGGGGTCATTTCCTGCAGGAGCGCACAGGAGCGGAGCTCCGGCAGTAAGGAGCCCAGGGGGCGGGCACATGCAACAAGCTCCACCCCCTGCTCCCAGTAGCCCTCAGTTGGGCCACGAGGAGCAAGAAGCAGCCAGGTACGTTGCAGACACCCCCCGGCCCGCCTTCAGGTACAAGCTCTCCCTCCTCTGTGAGGGCAGATCTACACGTTCCCACCCCCCCAATAGCTAACAATCCAAAACAGACCAGTGGAGCCTGAGTGGTGGGTGTTGCCTTCTGACACACTTCCGGTGATGTCAGGGGGTGTGGCATATGCAAATAAGTAATGTTAATAAGTCATGCTAATGAGCTCCTGCACCTGTTTTTCTACGAAATGACCCCTGCTCACAATATATTAGTTTGATTGGATTATGTATGCCTCAGGGTCATCATGGGCAGTTATTGTCCATTTAAAATGCAGCAGCTTTGCTGAACCTAAGCCAATCAGCTTCTGGCCAAAGTCTGGAGACCTCTTGGAAACCCTATTTGTAAACTGCCTTGAGTCAGTTTCCAATGAAAGAAAGGTGGGATATAAGTCCAATCAAGCAACCAACCAACCAACCAACCAATCAATCAATTAAAGCAACTGTGTTAGAGTGCATGTGCTGCTTTGTACCTGCATAGTTATCATTCTAAGTGGGTGGCTTTTCTCATGCTGGTCCATGTCCGTAACGAACGACCCGAGTTTCTCTTGAGCGTCTAGGTCCAGCTGAGTTAGATTCTCCATTCAAGTATTAAGAAATTAAAACCTAAACTGAAAATGTAATATAATTATAACTAATGCAGATTGAAACCTCAGCATGACTCTGACTGTATCCTCACACTTTGCAGTCCGGGCTTAGAGTTCCAGAATATTATAGGGAAGAAAGTTATAGGGAGAGTGAGAAGACAGTGACTTTACTGAGATGTGACAGGAATGTTTTCTATTTAACAAAGAGTATTGCACCGATTGGTCTTTCCCTCACTCTCACTGACTTTGGGAGAACTTTGATCAGATTTGATATAAGTAATAGTGGCTCCAGTTTCTATGTTATGCTGTTCTCTTCCATGCTGCACCTGCTAGGCATAGGGGCAGGAGTTTTCCTTACGTATGCCGGTATGCAGGCAGTCATTGCTACAGACTGTGTGGGGATAGAAGAAGAAGAGATTGGATTTATACCTCGCCCTTCACTACCCAAGGGAGTCTCAGAGCCACTTACAAACTCCTTTCCCTTCCCCTCCCCACAACAGACACCCTGTAAGGTAAGGTGGGGCTGAGAGAGCTCTTGACAGAAACTGCTCTTTTTCAAGAACAGCTCTTATCAGAGCTACGGCTTGCCCAAGGTCATCCAGCCAGGTGCAAGTGGAGGAGTGGGGAATCAAACCTGGTTCTCCCAGATTAGAGTCCACGCACTTAACCACTACACCAAACTGGCTCTTCCTGGGGTAGGGAGTACAGAGGTGGGGTGGAAAATCAGAAGCAAATGGTTTCCTTGTATCCTTCTGGTCATAAGCACAGCTGCAGACTGGGGGGGGGAGGACAGAGGCAAATGAGGATATACTTACCCCCATTCCAGATGCTATGTAACATGTGTACACTACAATCAGTGACAGTAACACAAGAAATACTGTCAAACATATTGCTAAATCAGTCAAGATGTGAGAGACCAGTGATGTTGATCTGAGATTTTTGACATCTTTAATTTTCCTTAGAAGCATCCATGGAGAAGCTTAATTTCTAGGAGGTTAACCCTTTCCCCTGTACAGTTTCCCCAGTAACACCCCCCCCCCCCGCTGCTATAACATCAGTGGGGGGTGAGGGGACAGACAGCCTGTTTTAGTTGATTAAGCTAATGGCCAAACTCCATGAGTTCCATGAGACTGACCATTCAAATGTAATTGAAATGAAATGGGGTCCATTCGTTAAAAGGATTGTGCAGGAGAGGGAAGCTAAACTCTTCTCCACTTGTACTTTATCTCACTGTGCTCTGGTACTTGAAGTATTTCCCCCCAGTTTAGCTCACTTCTGATATCAGCCTGGCTGGATGAAAAATGTTTCAGGTGTCAAAGTGCAAGAAAGTAAGGCGCAAGAGAGGGCAGTTAATAGCCCTCATCTACACTTTAAAAAAGAAGAAGAAGACCCCATGACCAGCAGCATCCTGTTTTTTATACATGTGGATGGGAAAACCATTGTAAATATAGGATTATCCAGGTTTTTATTATTATTTATGCCCACTATCTCCTTTTTATAAACTTTCTTGCTTCTAAAAAGGGGGCATTTTCTTCTACTTGCATGAAATTTGACAGAGATCATCCACTGGGTGAGGGTACTGTAATGTAGGAGGTCTGAATCAGCCAAGCAGAGTGGGTGTAACTGTATTTATTGCTGATTTTCATCGTAAGGCCTCAGCCAGGCCTCCCATATTAAAACAGCCTGGAAACAGGAATAACCAATTTCCCCACCCCCTGCTCAGACATGCCCAGTTATACAACAATGACTAAATAGGCCACTGTGGCAGCAATAACCAAACACATATTATGCCCCTCTCCCCTTCACTTACAACTAAATATAATTCCTTCCAGTATTTTAAAAGATAAAAACAAAGAAAATAAAATGTGGAAAAACTCATTCACTATATTAACAACAAGAACTATCAGAAATATATCTATCTATTCAACCCAAACTCCCATGGCTACAAGTCCAATCTTTCTCTGGGTTTGGGAACTCTCTTGGAACAATGCAGCAGAATTGTTGTTCTTATGTTTTCCAATAAGAGGAACCACAGTTGTAAAAATCAAACGGTAAAAAAACCCAACTATGATATGGGATGCTAAATTATTTGTACGAATATGAGACCATTTTGGAAAATAAAGACCATCTGACTTTTGCATGGGGGCAATGAGAGCAGCCCAGTCAGAAAACTGTACAGGTTCAATAATTCCTTGAGCATGTAGTTGATCCCGTTCTTCAATCACTCTGCGGCACATAGCATAGGGAACAGACTTTGGCTTAAAAAATAAAATAGGGTGGACATTTTGGTCTCCACAAATCTTTGCAGTTGTTCCATGAGGTATGCCAAGTCCTTCTCTGAACCATTCTGGGTGTTTCTTAAGAATAGCTTCTATGCTGAGTGAGTGAACATAGTTGATGTTTGTCCAGTCCAGTTTTAACATTCTTATCCAGGCCCACCCCATTGGACTCACACCCTTTCCTTGAACCACTAGTAATGGCAAACATGACTTCTGATCTGCATATTTCATGTCTAGGGTTCCCACGTCCGGTGTCGTGCCACAGCGGGGGACTCCTGGCTGGCGTCTGGAGTGCGCACCCTCGGATGACCGTGGACCCGCCCCCAGTGTGCCCGGCGTTGTCACGTCACTTCTGGGTGACACACACGTCAGGGTGGGGCTCCCCCCAGGGCCTGACCCAGCGGTGGCGGGGAACGGGCCTCTGGGGCGGGGGTTTCCCTGCCCCCCGGGGGGACTTGGCAAGCTTATTCATGTCTGTATTAACCATACCTCTCACTGGAATGTTTTGCCCTGTGTATGTACGCAGCACCATTTTTGTTGCTCCAAACTGGGGACCCATCCTCTTTGTCCACAAGCATTTATAAGTGGCCTCACTGATTAGGGACAGAGAAGCTCCTGTATCCACTGCCATGATTAAGCTTTTCCCATTAATGATAGCTGTCATGCACAGTGGCTTTTCCGTATGGCTTTTTGTAACACTGAACATTGTGTACGCTTCATCCATGCCTCCAGAATCTTTGTCCCCACTGTCAACTTGATGGACCTCAGTCTTGAAAACTTTATGTCCTTTTTTTCTCTGCCTTTTTTTTATACAGCACATTTTAGTTAGGTGACCTTGTTTCTGGCATATCCAGCACTCACTATTCCTGTGAGGGCATGGTTGAAACATCATGTTTCGCTCCATTAAAAAAACACAGGGCTGTATACCTCTGGTGAAGCCTTTATGTTCCCTTAGAGACTTCTTTGTAACCATTATAGTGCTGGACAACCTATGCATCGCAGCTGATTCTGCTCCACTAATACTCAGCAAAATCACCCAATTTTTATTTTTTCAGTCACATTTTTGGCAATGAAGTATTGAGAGAGTTTCTGCATATTGAACCCAGTCCTCTGTATCTGAATGAAACTCCTTAATGATCCCATTGGAAATAATTCTGTGTCCCCAAGCAGCTGTACTCTTACTTGCAGAGTATGAATCCCACATTCATTGCCAGTGTAATGTAGGCAGGGTCATTTCATAAAAAAGAGGTGCAGGAGCTCATTAGCATAACTTATTTACATATGCCACACCCCTGACATGTGTCAGAAGGCAACACCCACCGTTCAGGCTCCACTGGACTGTTTTGGATTGCTAGCTATTGAGGGGGGGAACGCGCAGATCTGCCCTCACAGAGGACGGAGAGCTTGTACCTGAAGGCAGGCCGGGGGGGGGGGCTCTGCAACTGGCTGCTTCTTGCTCCTCGTGGCCCAACTGAGGGCTGCTGGGAGCAGGGGGCGGGGCTTGTTGCATGTGCCTGCCCCCTGGGCTCCTTACTGCCGGAGCTCCGCTCCTGTGCGCTCCCGCAGGAAATGACCCCTGAATGTAGGTAGTCCAAATCAGCCAAGCAGAGTGGGTATAACTATACTTATTGCTGATGTTCATCATAAGGCCTCAGCCCAGAAACAGGAACAACCTATTGGGATATTTGGTTAATATAGCAGAGTTTGCCCAGTCATAGAAGTGTGATACTGAGTGCAGTAAACAAATCTCCCAAGAAGTATATCGCAATAAAGGTAACTTACATTTATTCAAGTAGATCCATTCAGGTGGGTTAGCCGCAGAGGTCGATTCGGGGGGGATCGCGGGGGATCGCAGTTCCCCCAGGTGAGGTGCGGGGGGCGGGGCACATGACAAATCCCCGCCCCCTGCTTCCGGCCACCCCGCTTCCAGCCCTCATTCAGCCAGGAGGAGGCAGGAGAAGAGGGAGGGTAAGTTGCTTCCTCCCCGCCTCTCCCCACCCCTGCCTGCCTGGGGCCAGGGAGGGCCTTGGCGGGGCTTCCCCGCCCCCCAGCCAGCCTTGCAGGTCCACCGCTGGGCCCCTGATGTCAGGGGGTGTGGCATATACTAATGAGTTACGCCGTCACCACTACCACCAAAAGGGGCCATATAGCAGCACCCCCGGAGGCTGAGTGGCCGATCAACATCATGGGGCCACAGTAACATCCCTTGAAATGAAAGGGCATGTGCAATTGGAGCGAGGATTTTAGTCACGCAGGATCCTTGGGCGTAGCCCAGTGTATTAATTGTTTTAAATTGTTTTAGTATGTTTTATTGCACTGAGTGCCTTATTGTTGTAAGCCGCCCTGAGCCCGCACGCGGGGAGGGCGGGGTATAAATGGAATCAAATAAATAAATAAATAAATGAGTCCCCCTAGCTCTTTTTCTATGAAACGACCCCTGGTTAGCCGTGTTGGTCTGAAGCAGCAGAACAAAGTTTGAGTCTAGTGGCACCTTTAAGATCAACAAAGTTTTATTCAAGGTGTAAAGAAATGCATTTTTTCTTTGGAGGTTTGAAATGAGCAAAACTTTCACTCTGAGTTTTAAAAGCTCCCTCCCCTCCGGAAAGAGAACAGGCAGGAAGGGAAGGAAGTCAGTTCAATTGCTTTTTAGACTTACCTCAGCCCACCTTCATACAAATGCTAATAGGTCCAGCTAGAGACAATAGGATGGTCCAGTCCCCCACCCCCAGCAGGGGACAGAGATTTGGAGGTATTAAATATTAGAAAGACTCCAGGAAAAAACTTCTGGAGACTTCAGGAAAAGCTTCTTTGACCCAGCCTGACCTGGTCAGTGAGTGGGGAAAAGAGAGATGATAAAAGTCCTGGGAGCAAGGAAGAAGGTCTCAGGGGTGCTGATTCCATTAAAGCAGACAGAACTCTTAACTGTGGTCTGGAAAAGGTGGTCATTGCCATGTGCTGGCCTGAAGGAGGCTTGAAGGTAATGGCACTCCTGTAAACATCTGGTAACTTTCTGTGCTAAGGAGCCTGCCTTATATTTAACAACAGATAGGGTATGTATAAAGGAGGGGACAGACGAATTGTGTTTTACCCTTTTCTTTTTAATCCCTCGCTCAACCTGGTGCTGACCTAAAAGTATGCTTGTGAGCCTTTTCTTTTTAATAAAAGCTTTATAACTTTTGATCCTGGTAGCGGTTCTCTGTGCCACATAGACCTCCACTGTCTTGAACATGCTATTTTAAAAGGAGCACCAGGAGGAAGGGGAGGGCAGTCATTTGGCAAGAATGGCAACTTCGCTAGTGGTGCACAAGGCAGCAAGCTGTCCCTGCTGAATAGCAGGAGACACAGAGGCAAGCACTGTTCCCTCTAAGCTGAGTTAGTGTGAGCTAGCTCACAATTTCTTAGCCTCCGGCTCACACATTTTTGTGTTCGCTCAGGAAGGAGGGCTCTGGAGCAAACTAATTTATGCAGCAGCCAGGTCAGTTGCTCACAACTTTAACGCCAGTAGCTCACAAAGTAGAATTTTTGCTCACAAGATTCTACAGCTTAGAGGGAACATTGGAGGCAAGGCCTCAGAACGTGAAAGGGAAGCCAGGAGTCCTGACCCTCCCAGTGGACAATTCCTACAAAGGTCAGGTGGTGGCAGCAGTTGAAATGAGAAGGAGAAAAACCCCTCCATGTATTGGGAAAACCCAGGAGGGCAGGGTGGGTCAAGGCCTGCAGGCCAGAGCAGAACTGTCCCGCCATACGAAGTATAAGCTTTCTGTAGAAGTGTGCATGCACATGAAAGCTTATACCTTGAATAAAATTTAGTTGGTCTTAATGGTATCACTGGAGTCTGGACTCAAACTTTTTAAAGTAGATCCAGTTCACATTCAGGTTGCAGCCAACAGAAGAGAAAGAAGCCTAATCTACTTTCCCTATCACAAATGACTAGCTTGTCCAGCATCATGCGTGTGGGAGTATGAGGGCATTGTCTATACAGGAGAGACCTGCAGAGATGTGTCTCCATAGAGGGCCGTGTGAAGAGAATGAGTGAGAGGACAAAAATAAAAAGAAGAGGGGTCAGAGGGCAGCCCCCAGGTTAAGACAAAGAGAGGTATCCCATTCAAGGAGATAACACCTATACACACTTAGAGTGATGTAGCACCCCCCAATGTCCAGGCATGCTGAGTTGCTCACTCCAGCACTTCCTCTCAACTCTGCCACAATATTCAGATTGTCCAGCAGGCCTTGGTATTTGTCTCTTGGTAACAGTTTGGTCTGGTGTCATTTTCTCAGTGGGACAGTAGTGTAGCTTGACAACAACTTGTTCCCGCAGGACCATTACATACTGGTTCCTGATTCCAATGTGCTTTGTTCATGAGCTGTTCTTTTCTGGAAGAGAGAGGGCTATACAGCTCTGGTTATCCTGCAGCAGTTGAACTGGCAAAGGTTCCTTAATACCAAAATCCTCCATTAAAAGTCCCACCTCTCCTCCAGGACTCTGAAGTAAATAACTGCTGACTGAGAGAAGACCCTATGAATAAAAGTAGGCTCAAGCAAATCCAAGTTATTGTCAGCCAATCAGCGCCTAGTGCCTCTGAATGTGGAGGTTCTCCTCAGTCACCATGGCTAGTAGCCACTGATAGACATATCCTCTATGAATCTATCTAATCCTCCTTTAAAGCTTATACCTTTGGCCATAATAACATCCTCTGGCAGCGAATTCTACATTTTAATCACTCTCTGTGTAAAGTTGTAATGTCTTCCCTCTTAGAGAACTTTTAAAGTAGAACAGATCCTTAAATTTTGCTAGACAGAGCTTTCCTAAGGACCAGAATCAAATTTTTGCTACACAGAAAGCACTTCTTTACTGGAAAAAGCACAAAACCTATATATTGACTCCAGTAAAGAACTGTACCTGCTTATATCTGATGGCTTCCCAATGTAAGTAAACTGGGAATTCATGTTAAATGGGGGGGGGGAGCAGTTGTTGTATGAAACAGTCTATACTTCCACTCATTTTTATATAGGGAGCTGCTTTTTGTGTAGAAAAATAATATTGTGATAAATTTTAGAGAATGTTCTCATGTGTGTTGTAAAATCTGTCCTCTTCAATGCCAGATCTCTTAATTCACCACTAGATGGTGATCTTTCCAAACTGAAAGGGTTTTATTCTTAAAATTTCTCCAAAATCAACAACCCTTGGAACTCAGTGTTGTGCCATATGTCGATCCTTTGATAACTTAGTTAGGTTGGAATCCACAATATTTGATATCTGTCAGATAAGAATATTTAGCTATTGAATGGCTTAGTCCTATGAGAGCCGGAACTCCCCCTAGAAGCTGAAATGACCAAAATGAGGCTATTGTACGTCATGAGAAGACAAGAGTCACTGGAAAAGACAATGATGCTAAGAAAAATTGAAGGCAGTAGGAAAATAGAAAGACCCAACATGAGATGGATTGATTCA
This sequence comes from Gekko japonicus, assembly GCF_001447785.1. Taxonomy (NCBI): domain Eukaryota; kingdom Metazoa; phylum Chordata; class Lepidosauria; order Squamata; family Gekkonidae; genus Gekko; species Gekko japonicus. The sequence continues at coordinate 546,618 of NW_015160235.1, forward strand.
ATCAAGGACGCCACAGCCTTCAGTTTGAAAGAATGAGCAAGGCTATTAATGATAGGACGTTTTGGAGGTCATTAAATCATGGGGCCGCCATAAGTTGGAAGCAATTTAACAGCTCTTCACACTTACACTTCCTTCTAGGACCTGACTTGCCATGTCCTGGGCTAGTGTGTCTTATGTGGTTTGTCTTGTAGAATGTCTTTGTCTCCCTTTACATGATTGGGTGTTTTAGCTGGCTCATTGATCTTTCTACCACTGTGTCTAACATGGCAGGCTATACACATAAGTGAGTTCCCTTGTCTCTGGCCCAGTGGAGAGGAAGTGTCATCATATAGCGTACGCCTTCAAAGGATTATCAGACACTCCTGGGAGAAGAAGGACGATTTCGCTCCTCTGGCTGGTTTCTCTATTCCAGTGAAAGAACAAAGACAGGATGGGGTGGAATGAACAGTGCCTAATGCCAGCAATAAAGCTATTTACCTGCATACAGCTCAGAGAGGATGTGTACAAGATCAGGTCATATTATGGCCTGGGCAGAGGTCATTTCGGGGGGGATCGCGGGGATCGCAGTTCCCCCGGGTGAGGTACAGGGGGGCAGGGCACACGACGAAGCCCCACCCCCTGCTTCCGGCCACCCCGTTTCCGGCCCTCATTCAGCCAGGAGGAGGCAGGAGAAGAGGGAGGGTAAGTTGCTTCCTCCCTGCCTCTCCCCACCCCTGCCTGCCTGGGGCCAGGGAGGGCCTTGACGGGGCTTCCTTGCACTCCCGCCGGCCTTGCAGGTCCACCGCCGGGCCCCTCATGGGGCTTGGCAGTGGAGCTGCAAGGCCACTGCCTGCCTGGGGCCAGGGAGGGCCTTGACGGGGCTTCCTTGCACTCCCGCCGGCCTTGCAGGTCCACCGCCGGGCCCCTCATGGGGCTTGGCAGTGGAGCTGCAAGGCC
>NW_015160235.1:549566-576069 GCF_001447785.1 Gekko japonicus
CAATGGCGAACCTAAACAGCATGATAAAAAGTAGAGACATCACCCTGCCAACAAAAATACGCATGGTCCAAGCAATGGTATTCCCAGTAGTCATGTATGGCTGCGAGAGTTGGACTATAAGGAAGGCCGAGCGCCGAAGAAGAGATTCTTTTGAACTATGGTGCTGGAGAAGACTCTTGAGAGTCCCTTGGACAGCAAGAAGAACAAATCAGTCAATCCTAAAAGAAATCAACCCTGACTGTTCCCTGGAAGGCCAGATAATGAAAATGAAGCTCAAATACTTTGGCCACCAAATGAGAAGAGAGCACTCACTGGAGAAGACCCTGATGCTGGGAAAAATTGAAGGTCAAAGAAGACGGGAACGGCAAAGGATGAGATGGTTGGACAGTGTCATCGAGGCAACGAACATGAAACTGAGCAAACTTCAGAGGACAGCGGAAGACAGGAGGGCCTGGCGGGATCTAGTCCATGGGGTCGCGAAGAGTCGGACTCGACTGTGCGACTGAACAACAAAAACAACCTAGCCTATTATAAACTCAACCTTCCCTCCCCCACCCCCCAAAACATTTCTAAACGTTCTAAAATCAACATAAACATAGGAAATACAGGAACCAGCTTTACATAGCTGGTTAGATAGCCCAATGCTATCACCTGTTTCCCTAAAACTAGGAGCTACAAACTTTTACAACTCCCCCCGTTCCCCCTTCTCCAGTCATATTAAAGCATTTCAAACTACCCATTCAAAAGCATACAATATGTTTCCATTGTGTAATAATTATAAAGCTTGTCTGCTTCCAGTATATACTGGAAGTTTGCTGGATTTCAATGGAGACAATGGAAATAAGTTTCTTCTTTTAAAGGATCTTTTACCTCCCTCTGGTTCCACTGGAGTTTCTGTTTGCAGAGCTTGCATTAGCTGTTTTCCACTTTCTTCATCGTATGCATAAAAATGCTTGGTAACATCCAGTTTGATTAAGAGTTCTGGTGAGTTTTTTGTCCGTTTACCTGGTCCTAATAAAAGGTATTATACCGATTTTGGTCTTATTCTAGTTCCTAGAAGTCCCTCAAATGTCATTGTTGATAGACTTACTGTGTAGAATATGAGAATTTGGCTGTATTCAGTGGTCATAAACAAAATTCAGTTTTCTTGAAGAGAACAAATCAGGGTCCTTTTGCTCATGTGTTTTCCTCCCTTTCTGCCAAAATTGCAATGTTGGAGTATTTAAGTGAACTACAAATTGTTGTGACATCAGAACTGAACACCTTGGGGAGAAAATTGTGGCTTGTTTCTTACTTACAAATCAGAATTCTAAGCCACAATTTAATGCTGGCTTGGAATCCTGGTATGCAAGCAAGGTTGTTAAAATGTTTGATTTATATGTGGCAATAGATTGTGGTTTGTTAATGTCTTCCTGGTTTACATTTCAATCCTATAAGCCAGGAGAGTGCAAAGTCAGAGGCACATGAGCTAGAGGACTTTGGTTGCTGTTGACTGCAAACAGCAATCCGCCAACCCAGCGGTTCGAAAGGTAAATAAACAAGTAGATAAATGGGTACCTGCCCTAGGTGGCAGGGGGCACCCACCTCCTGGTTCCATACCAGGAGTGTTGGCAGCAGCAACGGAGGCGAAGACGGCAGCGGCGGTAACAACAGTGGCGGCTGAGTTCCTGGTGACCAGACCTGATGGAGGCGGAGCGGACGCAGGACGCGGGCTGGGCGGACGCAGGACGGCGCAGCACGGCTGGAGCCGGAAGGATGTGAGCCGGAAGCTGCAGCCGGAGGAGCAGTCATGCGCAGAAGAGGAAAACATCGAGCCTGCCGGAAGGTGGTCGCCAGGTAACCAGAGGACGCCAGAGACAACACTCGTGGCCCGCCGGATGAGGAGAGAATGCGCTGCCAACAGGGTGTCGGTAGGGAGTCCTTCCCCTTGTGAATGTGGCCCTAGGTAGGTTTAATCACTACTATATATTAGTAGTATTCTGTAAACCGCTCTGAGAACCATTAGGGGTCATGGGCGGTATATAAATCTCATGTAAAAAATTTTTAAAAAATTCGTTGACATTTGTATACAACCCGTTTCCTAATTGGGTTATACCATCCTGAGTTGTCTGAGGTGCCCTTTGAGAAAAAATGGGCAGAAGGGCTCTCCCTCCCCTCAGGTGTAGCTTGCTTAGTATCTGTAATTTAAATCCACAAGGCTACTGTAGAAGAGAGAAGACTCTTAATTCTTTCTTCAACCACGATCAGGTCCACATTATTACTTTTGTGGGCCCCTCCCACCATAATAATATCAATATTAAAATTATTTTTGATATAACTTTAAATACTTCAACATTTTGTTTGTTTTTTAAAGAAAAATTATTAGATTTTCGTGGGCCCTAAAGTTTTGGGTTTTTTTCTGATGTGAGAAAGAAATTAGAACATTTTCTTCGACTCTAACAGTTCATTTTTCCCTTCAGATTTTAAAAGAAATTAAAACATTTTCATGGGACCCTAAAAGTATTGTGGGCCTAGAAACTGTGCCTACTGAGCCTACTGAATTAGTCAGCCCTGGGCTGAATAGCTACAGGTGCAGGGCATTGTTGTGACCTACCCCAGATCCAAGCCCTTCATGTTAAAAAGATTTTCTTCTAAGTGTCTTAGGCTGAACTGGGGTGTACCACTTCACTATCCATACCCTCCCATTATAATTACTAGGACTCTAAGATGTGTGGTCAAAATACATGCTTCAGACAAAATAGTGTTCATAGGGACAGATATAATATTCACCAGCTTTCCCTATCTGATATATACAATTATCCTAATGTGTTGGCACTTTCCAGCTCTCCCATTGGCTGTGCTGTGTGCTCCATCAGCCATTGGCCCATCAACCACCAATCAAGAGTACTCACGTGCCATTGGCTGGGTGCTGGGCCCGCTCCTCTTACCTGCCCACTGCCACCTCAGCTGTTGCTAGGCAACCAAGCTTGGTTCTGTCAGTAAAAAGGCAAAGCCAGGAGGCCCTTTCCAGGCCTTTGTGGAGAAGTCATTGGTGCCAGTCCTGACTAGGGTTGCCAGCTCCAGGTTGGGAAATTCCTAGAGGTTTTGTGGTGGAGTCTACAGAAGCCAGGGTTTGGGGAGGGGAGAGGCCTCAGCTAAATAGAATGCCATAAAGTCCACCCTCCAGAGCAGTTTTTTTTCTCCTGGGAAACCATTGCTGCCATTCTTCAGGTGAGGGCTGGAGATCACTCAGAAGTAAAACTGCTCTCTAGATGGCAGAGCTCAGTTTCCCTGGAGAAAAAGGCTGCTTTGCAGGGTCGCTTCCTTCCCGCTTCGGCCCCCACCACAGATAAAGACTACTTTTCCTAGATAGAGGCTGCAGGTAGTGGTAAGGATATGGAAAGCTGAAGTCAGAGGGGGAGATAATGGTAGGTTGATGGTTGGCTGGGAAGGATAGGGTTACCAATGCTAGGTTGGGAAATTCCTGGAGATTTGAGGGGTGGAGCCTGAAGAGGGTGGGGTTTGAGGAGGGGTGGGACCTCAGACAGGTACAATGCCATAGATTCTACCCTCCAAACCAGCCATTTCCTCCTGTGGAACCATTTTTGCCAATCTCCAGGTGAGGGCTGGAGATCACTCAGAATTACAACTGCTCTCCAGATGGCAGAGAGCAGTTCCCCAGGAGAAAATGGTGGACCCTGTGCCATTATACCCTGCTGAGGTGCCCCCCCATGACAGCCAGTGTGATGTAGCAGTTACTGCTTCAGAGCAGGGTCTGCCAGACCCAGGTTCTTCCTGTGGAAGCTGATTAGGTGATTTCCGATCACTCACAGACTTTCAGCCTAACCTACCTCACAGGGTTGTTGTGCAGATTAAAAGGGGGAGAGGAGAATGATGTGAGCTGCTTTAGTCCCCACTGTGGATAAAGACTGTACTTTTCCTAGGTAGAGGCTCCAGGTGGGAGGAAGATGGAAAGCTCAAGTCAGAGCGGCAGATAAAGGTATGGCAATGGTTGGTTGGGAAGGAGATAGGGTTGCCCCCTCCAGGTTGGGAAATTCCTGGAGAATTGAGGGGTGGAGCCTGGAGAGGGTGGGGTTTGAGGGGGTGGGTCCTCAAGACAGGTACAATGCCATAGATTCCACCCTCGAAACCAGCTATTTCCTTCTGGGGAACCACCGTTGCCAATCTCCAGGGGAGGACTGGCGATTACTCAGAATGACAACTGCTCTTCAGATGGCAGAGATCAGTTCCCCTGGAGAAAATGGTAAGCTCTGTGTTATTATACCACAGCAAATTGATGCTGAGCACCCAAGGCTAGGACACCCACCCAGAGCCTCTTTCTAGAGCTCATTGTATTTATGTCCACAATGGGCTTTATTCCTAGTGTTTTATATAATCCATGGGTAGATTATAATACTGAAGGTAAAACACACTGGAGTCAGAAACACACACACACTAAGATGTTTATTTAACTGGTAAAAATGACTGGTGTTTTTTCAGCCCTTTTCAGCTCTTAGTGTAACATAGAAACTGAGAGCTGGGAGTTGTGAGAGTACACATTTATAGTTCCAGTTCTTTGAGAAGTACAGGCTTATAAACACCGAATAGAAAGATTTGTGTTTTAATTGTCATTGAAAGGCACAGCACCCAAATTATGACTATCTATCAAACATCCCAACTGTACTCACTTCCTAATCAGGATACTTTCTAACCTTCTCCCTGTGACTACCTTTCAAAAATCTTGATTCCCAACTGGACTCACTTCCTAACCAGGATACCTTTTAACCTCCTCCCAGCAAAACTCTCTACTTCTCTCCCCCCCCCCCAGGTTGGTCAGTTGTTAAACTGCTTCCCCCCACTCATCTAATGATCGAGCCTTTCCCCCCTTTAAAGGTGATTGACTGTATACTCTCCTTTGTCCATCTGTCACAACCCTGGGGTGTGCCCCCAAAGGTTTATTTGTTCAGGTCCACTTGATGATGAAAAAAAGCTTAGGCAATATTTAAAAAACCACTCAAACTCTTTTGGTAGCATGATTTTAGGCACTGGTTTTAACCACTAACCTGGGTTCTGGGCCAGTAACTCATTCCAGTTACTTTAAAACAGAATCAAAGTTTTATTTACAAAAATATAATACATATTTTAAATTATACAAGTAAGGGAAAGGGTATGTACATTGAAACAAAGACAAACATACCAAACCTAGCTCTCTAACCACTAACACTAACCCTGTGCAGCAGTCTTCCCAGGAGCACTGATGCAGAAATTACTGAAGAGAGTGACAGCCTCTTCCTCCGGACTCACACGCCCTTTGTGCAGAAGGTTCTTCACCGTAATCTCTGTACTCTCATCTTGTCCTCCCTCTGTAGCTCCTGACTCATGATTTTATCCTAGCTCAGCTGTCAAATTTGTGATTGGCTGACCAATCACAGGCCTCAATCACTTGATCTAGATCTTGAACAGTCAAGATGGTAAAATGTCAGGTAGTTGTTTTGACAGCTCACAGCTGGCCACTATTAAGCTAGCTGCTAACTAACTGCAGGTGCTTGTTAGTATGACACCTTGTAGCTTGGAAACCATCCAGATAGGACTTAGGGCTTAACAGTTCCACAAAAATGCAAAGACTTAGATCCTTAGGACCCACTTTCGTGACACCATCAAAGGCACCCATTGTATTTTTTTGGTCCCCATGAACAGCCTAGGTGTCGCTAACCAAGGTGGCGTGATGATTAGAGTATCAGACTAGGATATGGAAGACCTAGGTTTGAAACCCAATTTTTCATGGAAGCTTGCTGGATGACCTTGGGTCAGTCACATACTCTCAGCCTAACCTTCATCAGATTGGGAGGATAAATGGAAGAAAAGAAGAATGATATGAGCCAGTTTGTGTGCACATTGGAAAGAAAGTCAGGGTATAAATGAAGTAAATAAATAAATACTGTCAAATGTACCTCCACCCGTGTAAGGGGATTTCTCATCCCATTCAATGTATAGATTACTGTATGCACTATGGTATTAAGCCAATCTGTGAAATCTAATAACAGAAAACAATCTCTGCTTTTATGCTGGAACTGTCTAGCCATATACCTCTCAAAAGAAAAGTGCAGTTTCATAGTACTCCTGGGATATAGCAGGTATAACTGTAGAAGTCTGAACCAGTCCATAGTGTGACAATGAAGAAGCTAAATGTAGAAGCCATTTTTAGATGATTGATGGAACATATCATTCAAGATAAGTTTGGTATATTAACATCAAGAGGCACACTTATCTACAACCCACGATGTATTTTGTCACATATAGATACTGTGCACAATTTTAATGTCACTCTCAAAAACACTAAAGTTTTCTGATGTCCGGGTGCGGGCTCATGTCCAGACTCAGCCACACCCACCAAGGCTACAGATCTAGGATACTTACCTGGTCCGTAGCAATTGGACAGAAGGAGGAAAGAAGATCTGCCAAGGGAGCAACTAAAGGGAGCCTTTTCATGGTGCCGAGGAACAGGCCATTTGCTTAAGGCAGTCTAGGCTGCGGACAGACTGGCAGCTTGGAGCGGTATGGTGCCACCTCTATTTACGGCGGTTTAAATAGTTGTAGGAAGTTTTGATCAGACATCCCACCCAGAACTGGCTTCACTGCGCACTTACCCCATAGTCAATCATTCAGATTGTTGCAGCATTCTTTTCTTTTTGTTTTGTCTTTCATCCATGTGCATAAGCTCCGGGTTTTTTTTGACAACTCCACAATCTCTCTGCTAAGTAACCCAACCCCTCTCAGCCTCTTTCCCTTTGCCTCTCTTCTGTGGAATACATGGGGGATGGTAAAGAACAGATTTACACGAGGGTAGTCCCATTAACTTCAGTGCATTTACCCTTGTGTCAGTCATAGGATGCTCTTAGACTCTGACACACAAACAGGAGAGAGGGTTGGGGGGGGATTTGTCACTCAGAAACAACTCCCCCAGGGACTCCCAATCCAGAATGACTACTTGGCCACGGTGACTGACAATGCCAGAGGCGATTGTGTGCTTATGCAAACATCACTACCTGACACACACACACACCCAAAAAAGGAGACAGAAATGGAAGGGAAGGTTCAGCCTTTCCAAATGGCTTGACTTCACTAGAGGGGAGTTCAGATAGCCAGAAACACAGGATGAATGCACGGGGATCTGTTAGCACCAGAATTCAGCTACTGTCTATTTACTCCATCTCCAACTCATCTTACAACGGGGTGAGAACGACTGGGGAATGGCTGCCAAATGTGACTGTGTGAACCAGCTGGTTTAATCCGTTAGGGGAAAGCAACTATATCGGGCCAAACTGCCCATCTGACTGCAGCCCTAGAGAGTCACCTGGAGCCAGCCAGCAGCTGATTAAGGATAATGGCATTGTAGAATGCCAGCTGGTGTGCCATATGTGTCCACATAACATACAACTTTTGTAAATGAATTGATATCCATGGGCTGATAATAAGAAAGGGGCTGTTCTCAAAGACTGGCAATGATTGCCTTGCAGTTCCCTGGATAACCAAGTTCAAAGCCAATCAAACATGTTAAGTGAAATGCATCAAAATAAAATCGCAGTCTAGAACCCCCTCCACACAGAGAGAACATACTTTAATCAGGTCTGTACAAAGCACTTTTTATTTAATCCTGCAATTGGAAAGTACCATCAAGTCACAGTTGATTTACAGTGACCCTGTGGGTTTTTCAAGGCACAAGACACTCAGAGGTAGTTTGCCATTGCCTGCCATTGTATGGACTTCTTTAGTGGTCTCCCATCCAAATACTAACCAGGGCCAACTCCGCTTAGCGTCCAAGATCTGACATAGTCCGGCTAGCCTGGGCCAAATTTAATCCTATTAAGTATTAGTCCAGTCCCGTATATAGTCTTTTCAACATGGGATTTCCTTTTGAAGGGTTTGGATTAAACTTAATTTTGGAAACATCATTTTATGGCACCTATTTTGTGCAACAGAGCTCTGTCATATAATCTAATCCAAATTGTTTAACTTCTTTAAAAAGTTTGTTCTCAGAACCCAATCACTTCAGTGGATTTAGAAGGGTGTAACTGTGCTTGTGACTGCACAGGCAATGTCATAAAGGCAGAGTCTGGCCCTTGTTCTGTTGCAAATTAATCTTGTGACATACATAGTCAAACTACGTCTTGTGTCATAATTATGGACTAACCACAGATCCACAGGCTGCCAAATGTCATGCTCGTTCTGGGACAGCTTGAGTAAGATGAAGGTGGTGGTGTTATCTGTTTAAGCATGAATGGTTCATTGGCTACCTTGAATTTAATTGTAGTATTGAAATATATCTCCGTAATCAGATAATCTATTGAGAATGTATAAAGGTGTGTCATTAATCTCTGGGAACATTTGCTTTGGTCATTATTTACAGCACAATCTAAAAGTCAGTCTGCAAACAGCTTGGGATCCATGCCAATGTACTTTGCAGATATGACAGTAGAAGGCAGAGATATGCTGATGTTTCTGGAGATATGCTGGAGGAGCACCTGCTGGCGCCACACCAGAGTAAACCCAGAACCGCTTCACCTACTCTAGCATGCATACAAGATGTGGAAAGCACTGGGTCATGCCAGGGGAGGAGTAGGGGTTAGTCACTATTGTATATCAACTTACATATTGCCCCATTGCTTGCATAGTATTATGTTGCCAAGGCTGAGAGCATAAAAGCTAGAGTTAGTCACTATCCTATATCAGCCTACATATTGTCCCATTGCTGGGATAGTATTATTACCAGGGAGAAGCAGGGCTTTGTCACTATCCAATAGCCTACATATCGTTCCATTGTTGGCAGGGCCAGTGCTACCATTAGGCCAACCTCGGCAACCGCCTAGAGCGCAGACATCAGAGAGGCGCAGAACTGACGCCGTAGTGAAAGGCGTCGCAGCAACGTGTCCCTCAGCACCCCCGGCTCAGGAGTAGCTTGCCTTCCCCACCATGGCGGTGGTGAGTGCTGCAGCCACCACCAAGCTCAGCCAGACACCCCGGCATCTCATTTTCTCCTGCCCAGCCACAGGCTATCCCCCGCTGTGTCCCTGCCGGAGAGGAAAAGGGTGCACTGCTGGGTGGCTCTCTCCTGGCTGGGTGAGCTCTCTCTTGTGTTGGGGCATGCTATGCGGAATGAAGGCAAGGGGGCTGAGTGCAAAAAGCCATGGGTTGCTTGCTCCTGAACAGCCTGATCATCTGGCTCTCTCTGTAGTCGGCCTTGTTGGCGAGTGCTTTCCTACCCTTAGGAATGTGTGCTTTTGGTTGAAATGGTGTTGCTAATTTGCGTTAGCTACTGTGAGAATGGAAAAGCGAGGACATTATTCCAGTTTAGGTGTTCCAAGTTGCGACGGAGGCACTCATGGCCCACCATGATTCAAAACCCAAGGGTACTGCTCTTTTCTATGAGGTTCTGGTTGAGCAGTGCCCTTCAGGTTCCCCATCGCTGTGCGGCTGACCTGCGCCGTTCTGACGCCTGCTGTGTTGGTGGTGGCCTCTCTCTCAGCTTCTCGTGATGCCCATTGATCTGAAGCAGATCTGGACATGATGCGCACCCCCACACACACTTTGTATGAAGTGGGAGGTGGGCTTATTAAGTACGATCCAATCCTTATCTTTCTCCCCCGACTTTCCTATACATTACCCTCTGTGCGTTTTTCCTTTCTTCTCCCCACTCGAGCTAGAGCTCTCTTTCAGTCCTTGATCTCTTCCTCCTCCCCTCAAAACGGACTGGCTTCTCCAAGTGGAGAGTGGACTTTTAAATAAAACTGGATGGCCAGGCAGCGGCTACTGCATGGAGGGAGATGGTTGTGAGCTTGCAACCTTGTGAACGGGCATGATTGTGTCATGAGCGTTCTCTTGTGACCGATTTTGCAAAGCGTTCCAAGCCCTATTCCAGCTTCTGGGGCTTCTCTTTCCCCCACATTCCTTATATTGCAAGGTATTTAATTATGAATATGTTGTCGAAGACTTTAATATGCTGTTGAACACTCTTTATGTAATTATTGGTTTCCATTGCTTTCGGTGCCTGTGGAACTCTTTGTGTTAGGTCTGATCTGAATAAGTGATTTCTCCTGTAGGAACTGGGAGGTGACCTGAGCTCATCAATGGATTATGAGCCAATTGCATGTGGACTGTTTGGTGCTGCAATAAATGTTCCATCTAATTCCCCCCCCCCCCATACTGAGTGCAGTAATTCACATCCTGAGCAGAATATAACTGCTGTAATCTTAAAATGGGCAATGGGCAGTGCAAGACCCTGCACAGCTCCAGATTGCTGCTGAGTGGGGATTCCTGTGTTAATGAGCGGCCGCTCAGGCACACATCTTAGAAGGAACACGATGAGTTCTTGAAAATCATGCTGGGCCTGATGGCCCTTGCTCTGATCTAGTAAAGAGGGCTGATAGCATAGTGGGCAGAAAACACACAAGGCAAGTAGGAGATTCCAGGCTCAGTAGCTGGCATTCTAGCTACCATGATCTCAGGGAGCAGGTGCTGGATAGTGTGCCTAATGTTTCTGTTGCTCTAAGGATCCTTCTCACACCTCAGTGTCAGTGACAAGTGGTGAACGCAGCTTCTCAAAATTCAAACTTATAAAAACACACATATGCTCGACAATGCTGCAAATGAGACTACTTGGTTTGGCGACTATTTCAATTGAACATGCTGGAGCATCAGCGCTTGACCTGAAGGAATTGGTGACAAAATCTGCTAAAGAAAAGGCACGTCAAATTAGATTCTGATGTGCCTGAAATGGAAACATTAAAGAGACTTAAATTTCAACATCACAGTTAACAGGATTTTCCAAAATGCTTTGTGATTTGTATTTTTCTGTTTGAGAGAGAAAAACAGAGAATGTATTACTTGTTCTTGTGGGAATGGTGAATATCTGTGTGGCAAACCCGGAATTCACTACTCCTGCCAGGAGATTGGGAACCAGAGTGAGTGAGCGCTAATTGCATAAGGTAAAACATCTGCTGAACTAATCATGTGAAGCTAACTTGGCAGAGAGAAGGGGAAAGATAAAGGAGTGCGCTAATTGCACAAACACATTCCATAGTATGCTTGTAATTACTAAATACGTACCAGGAGAAAGAAAAAAGGAGGGGGAAAGTTTTAATAAAAAGGTTGACCAGCCTGGCTGGGACACAGATTTCTGCAGAGCTGTTTGTGTGTGTCATTCTTTGAACTCATCAACCTTCAAGTGGCGCCTGAACAGAGGGACTTGAAAGGCCATCTCATCAACGCCTGGCATAGGCCCCTGAGTGCACTTCCTCCTCGTGTTTTACGACCCCACATTGGTGAGCATGGGTGTGAATTTATCACTGCAGCAGCAGAAACATTTAAAAGAACTACACTTCCTTGCTCAGAAGGCTGGCAGGACCGTATCTTCTGCGACCCTTACACTTCTGCTTTTGGAAATTCAGAAACAATGTCCTTGGTACCCTGAGGAGGATTCCCTAAAACTTAGGGACTGGGAAAAAATTGGAAAGACTTTTCATGCAAACCCTCAAGCTCCTATGAAAGTATGTGGTGTGGGATAGTGAATTCCAACAACAGTGCCTTCTCTGGGGGCGAGCCTCTGGGGGTGTCTATACAGCAGAACAACTTTATGGTTATGGAGCCTTTGCCCAGCCCATTCAGTAGATAGTCCTGCCTGCAGCTACCTTAGAAGTATCTTCTGGTTGTGCCTTTCAAGCTTTTCAGCGAGTTCCAGCCTCTGGCAAACCACTACAGACTTTTCCCAGCATTAGACAAAAAGCCACTGAGCCTTACATTGAGTTCATTAATAGACTACAGGAGGCTTTAAAACGTCAAATTGATAATGAAGAGGCTCAAGTAGAACTCTTGCATAAATTAGCTAAAGAGAACGCTATGCAAGAGTGTCGCTGCTTAATAACTGGATTGGGAAACAACCCCTCTCTTTCTGATATGCGTAAAGCATGCCAGGAAGTAGGCACTCAGTCCTATCAGGTAAATTTGCTGGCAGCAGCTCTACAACAAGGCAATAAGCCCCAGGGCAAGTGCTTCAGCTGTGGCAAATTGGGTCATTATCGGGCTGAATGTAGAGCTCCGGGGGGAGGTGGGGTCTGTCCTAAACCACAGTATCCGAATAGAAACAAGCCAAAGAGCAAATGTCCAAAGTGTCAGAAAGGATACCATTGGGCCAGTGAGTGCCGGTCAGGAAACTCTTGACCGGGCCCCTCCCTGGCCCCAGTACAAACAGGGAACATGGAGCCCAATCCTCCTCAGGGGGAGGCTCTGTTCTAACTACTCCCAGTGCCACCAAAGGTACCGCTGGAATTGATTTGTTTTTTAAAACAGCCAGTGCACTTTAAATTCCCAGGCGAAGTTATAGTGGTACCCTCACAACTCTCTGATTCCCTCCCTTCTGGGTATGTGGGACTTATTCTTCCACGCTCGTCTAGTGGCAAAAAAAGCATTTTTGTAGTCCCTGGAGTCATAGACTCTGATTACACTGGAATTCTTCAGGTTCAATTGTGGACTAATCTTCCTCAGACCCTCCTGGAAGGTAGTACTCCTGCACAACTTATCCTCGTTCCCTATGTCGTCCCTGCAGGAGGGAGCGCCCAAGAGCGGGGTGACGCTGGTTTGGGCTCCACCGACCCTCTGGTAGGATTAACTACTAACATAACCCCACAGCGACCTAAACAAACATTCATTGTGCAAGGCATCATTGACACTGGGGCAGACGTGATCATAATCAGTTTCTCTGCATGGCCCTCTGAATGGCCTTTAGAGGATTGCCTGAGTGTCTGGGGGGTGGGAGGTCGACAAGGAGCTCAGAGGAGCGCTCACTTTCTTTCTTTTAAATTTCTTTTCCACAGCCCTTAACATTGGTCGCTCTTCAACAAATGCTCGGTGCCCTCAATTGGGTCCGACCCTACTTTCCCTTCTCTACTGACCTTCTTAGCCCTCTTTTTGCTTTGTTGACCTGCATCCTGCAGATCTTATTACTCCCTCTGCAGAGGCAATCTCAGCCCTACAGACTGTCAATCTCCTTTTGGGCCGACGCTGTGTTGATCGGCTTCAGCTAGTCATACTGGCCTTCAACTCTTAATCCTTCCAACCCCAAAGGTTCCTACTGGCTGCTTAGCGGTCCAAGGACAAGAGGCTGGGCCTATTTTTATTGTAGATTGGCTTTTTCACTCTCATAGTCCTCATCAAAATATTCTCCCATATATTGAAGCAACAGCCAGCCTCATTAGCCTGGGTCGGTACCATGCTCTTTCTCGAGGTGCCTGTGATCTCATTAATATTTTTCTACCCTTCCCACTGCGTGAGGTTCCACATCTTCTGGAATCCTCCCTGCCAATCCAGCTGGCTTGTGCTGATTATGTAGGTCGTCTCTCCTGTCACCTTCCTAAGGATCCCCAGTTTTCCTTATTGCAGTCTGTTCCACACTCTCTCTCTCACTTAAACTGCTCACAGCCATTAATAGCTGCCCCCACGTTTTTTTCTGATGGAGGGAGGCAACGTGGTGCTATCGTATATCAACAAGCTGGGGTGTGGCAGACTCACTATACTGCACCTCAAGCAACCCCGCAACAATCTGAGCTTGCTGCTGCTATTTTGGCTTTTCAGGTTTTTGTTCATTCTTTTTTCAGTTTGATTGCTGACACTCAATATGTAGTCCGATTAATTTCTAGTTTGCCTGGAGCTTATGTTGCTCCTAGAGTGGATGCTAACCTCATGGCACTTTTCCTAACCCTACAACAACTTTTGCAAGACCGAGAGCATCCCTACTATGTAGCCCATATTCGTAGCCATTCTGGCCTCCCTGGCCCCTTAATGGAGGGAAATGCCAGGGCTGATCAGGCAGTGCATGGTCTCTTCACTGATCCTGTGGAGAGCCATCAGTTCTTTCATCAAAACTCCTGTGGCTTAATGGTACGGTTTGGTATTCCCTTGGGGGAGGCCCAGGCCATCGTGGCTTCCTGCCCTCATTGTGCAGGTTTTTCCCACTGCCCTGAGGAGGGTGTCAATCCTCGTGGCCTGGGTCCTTCTGAACTTTGGCAAATGGATGTTACTCATGTTCCTACCTTAGCTCCTTGGAAATATGTGCATGTTTCTGTTGATACTTTCTCTGGTGCCCTTTGGGCTACCCCCTTGTGAGGTGAAACCACTAGTCATGTTATGTTTCCAATCCTGGGTTCTTCCTCACTCATCCAGGGTGGGTCTTCGTGTGTGGTAACTCCCCCTTCGCCTATAAACATGTTCCCTATCCATTTCAGGGTCGCTGTGCCTTAAGCAACCTTCAACTCCCCTTCCATATCTGAACCGCCCTCAATGCATCTGAATCTGTAAATATGGGACATTGGGTCCGGAGGCGCAGGGCATTGGAAAACCCCTTAGTCATTAGAAATTCTGGTTTCCATAAAACTATGTGTTTTCTCCTCCCTGGCCTGGGTGTTTCTGAGCTAGAGCAAGCTATTGGTAACCTATCCGCTGAGATTGAGCAGTCCTTTAACCTCTCTAGTCAACTCCTCACAGCACTCAAGCAGGAACTTTCTTCTCTGGCTCAGGTGGTGCTTCAAAACCGCAGAGCTTTAGATCTCCTGGCTGCACAGTGGGGAGGTACCTGTGCATTAATTCATGAACATTGCTGTTATTATATAGATGTAACCAGGAATATTACTACCGGTATTGCTCAGCTACGCCAGCATTTAACAGTATTTAAGGCTATGGTGACGCTACCCCCTCCTCTTGGTCTTTAGATTGGTTGCTGCAATGGATTCCATGGCAATGGCTACGACCATTATTTGCGCTCATTTTTGCATTCCTCATTGGAGGCATTCTGCTTTGTGTATGTATTCAATGCTTGCCGGCAGCCCTCTCTCTTTGTTGTCCCCTGACTTGAGCCTATCCACTTCAGGTGGCTGTGACTTGGCCTTATGCCAACTCAGTCGACTCGGAGGACGAATGGCCTGATGAGGCTGAGGATAGCATTCCTCTCTTGTCTGCACATTAAAACAAAACAGGGATGGCATGTGGGAACGGTGAATATCTGTGTGGCAAACCCGGAATTCACTACTCCTGCCTGGAGATTGGGAACCAGAGTGAGTGAGTGCTAATTGCATAAGGTAAAAACATCTGCTGAGCTCATCGTGTGAAGCTAACTTAGACGGGAAAAGATAAGGGAGTGCGCTGTTTGCACAAACATATTCCATAGTATGCTTGTAATTACTAAATACATATCAGGAGGAAGAAAAAAGGAGGGGGAAAGTTTTAATAAAAAGGTTGCCCAGCCTGGCTGGGACATAGATTTCTGCAGAGCTGTTTGTGTGTCGTTCTTTGAACTTGTCAACCTTCATGTTCTCACAATTTAAAAAAATTAACAATTTCAAATTTTATATTTTTCATACTTACTAAAATGCATTTATGTTTGAAAATTGGTGGGCGCATGGGGGGGGCACTGGAAGGTAGCCTCACCTAGTGTGCAAAAAAACAACAACTGGCACCGGCCCTGATTGTTGGCAGAGTATTACCAGTGAGGATAAACACTCTCATTGAACAGAATTGGAGTGGAAAACAGCAGGGTGTGGTTTAGGATACCAGCTAAGTATGCAACCAAACACCAACTCTCCTAAGCACTATATACATCCCAGAAAGGTAACTCATATAGCAGGGGGCTTCATCTCTGGCCTAATGTTATGCACACTTAAAGCACACATGGGAGATGGGCTTTGGTGATGATGAGACCTCTAGCAAAAAGGGGATATTACATAGGAAAAAAGGGAGAATACATGTGTGGCCTACATGTACCTCCTGATATAGATTGCAGGATCTTTTAAGTCTGTGTATATGCAGGTGTGTTTGGAAGTGATACTGAGGGAAATGCAGAAGAGGAAATACTGATTTGGTTAGTGATTTTTAATGACTACAGAGAACAAAGGAAAAGATAATGAGAAAATAGCATTTAAACTGGATTCAGACAGTAAATGCATTCATGGTATGAGATTAAAAAATACCTTTTAAGACCACTTCAAATACTTCACAGCTACATGGAAAATTTATTCAACCCACCTTGTGTATGTGTGTGTGGTCCCCAGCAATAAGGAACAATGGTTTTTAATGGGAAAGTGGAGGGATATGGGCTGGGATCTTTAGTGGGAGAGATTTTAGCACAGAATGGGGGGATGTCAAAAGTATTTTTGTCACAGCCAAGGCTTAGAGCATAAATGATGGAGCATAGGGAGTGGGGAGGAGAAGGGAAATACTGAAGAGGGGATATTTATAGAAGGGGGGGAGAAAGAGGAGGGGAAGCTTGGGAGGGTTGTGGGAGGTCAACCAGAAATTAGGAAGGAAGCTTGGGGTTGTTTCATGGGGAAAAGTTAAAGTGGGGAAGTGAGAAAGAGAGGGAGAGCAGACAATGAAGGTGGTCATGCAGTGCCTATTCTAGAGGCTTAGGTGTAATCTTGTTGCCCAGATAGATCGGTGGTGAAGGCAGTTGCTGGTCAAAGAAGCTGACTCAGATTGACAGACCAAGATTGACAGACCCTTAGAATTTTGATACCATTGTAGTTGAAAAGGATCAAAAGTTACCTCATTAGGAACAGTTCTTGGACTATGCTATTTAGCAACAGGAGATGGCATTGGGCTATGTCAGCAGATTAATTTAGAGGTCGTTTGATTGCCCTACCTAATAGGTATTATTTTGAAAACATTATGTATCCTGGAACATTTGCTAATTTTCTGACCATCCTGTTAGTCTGGGTTTAGTGTTATCCCCTGGAGTCACTAGCTGTGGCGTGCTTGCTTATAGGGGAGATGGTTTTACTTTTAAACACTCTTTGTGTATATAAACTTGGTAGTTTTCTGCTGCCACCAGGAATTAAAAATTCCAAATCTCTCTCTTTTGGTAGAATGACCTAGGGTCTGGGTACTTCAGAGGACTATGTGGCCCTGAAGAAGTACTGTACTGATTTCTGGGATAAGTTTAAACAAAAATTGATTTAAAATGTAATGCTAGGTAGCAGAGATATAAACAAAATAGGTTTCTGGTTATTTTGAACAGTTGCTGAAGAAAGGAACTTGTAAATATAACTGGCAAAGCTTGGTGTTACAGTCTCTCAACCTCCAAACTCCATTCTGACAGGCTTATACACTCAGTATACTCTCTTTTATATATAACCACACAGGCTAGTTTCTTTGTTTTATTCACACTGAATAGAATCAACCCTCTTAGTCACACAGACTAAACTGTTGATCTTATTTACACAGAAATAGACTCAAAATCCGATAGTCACAAAGACTATGTTCTCTCTTCAAACTTCACATACAGAATTTTCTCATAGACACACACAGAGAGATTTCTCTCAGAACATCTCCTCCCACACTCTCAATCATCAGCCAATCAAAATACACTTGTCTCCCTCTATCACTCTTCTTACAGTACTGCAGTCAAACTAAACGTTTAAAGGAACACACACACACACACACACCAAAAAATGGAATCATTACACTAGCCAAGAGGCAGTAGTTGCCCATGAGAAGTAGATTGTCTCATATGAGATGGCATTTCATTTTATTTCTTCCAAGGGTTATGAGGGCCAGATCTGACATAAATGAGACCTTGTTGGGCCGGGCCATTTGTGTCATAAAATGTAATGCTAGGTAGCAGAGATATAAACTTTATAAAGGACACAAACACAAAGGGTTTTTTTAACTTAAAATAAAAACATGCTTAAAACATTAGCACTCCTGCAATATTTTGCTTAAGGAGCTGCAGTGGCTCAAGTGGTTAAGACGCTGAACTGCAGGCTGTGGAAGGTCAGCAGTTTGAGACCTGAGTGTGCTGCACCAGGGAGCCAGAGCGGCTGGGAGGGCGCCGAGGCTGGGGGAGGGAAGAGGCAGCAGGGCTGAATGGATCAGAGCTGGCTCTGCCCCAGAGCCTTTTGGCAGTGCCCGGAAGGAGGAGGGCGAAGGAGATATTACTCTGCACATGCTTAAGGGTAAGCGTCTCTCGGCGGGGGCCGTTCCTCTCTCTGACGCTCTCCCACTTGGCAGTAGTGTCGGGTGTGTGTGTGTTTCATATTACACTTGCAGACTTTTCTCAGCTCATCATTGGCTTAGTGTGAACTAGTAGATAGGAAGAGTCCATGTACTGACTTTAAGTCTGCTATTGTAACATTTTCATACTCCGCCTGCTGCCACTAAACGGGCTTGGGGGCAAGGCAAAAAAAGTAGTTTCTTCACCTCGTCTCTCCTCCCCTTGTTTTTTTAACCCGACGTGATTCCCCCTGTCGCTTCGGATCATGTAGCCAGCACTCAGTATTCTGATTTGGTCCCGGCCTTTTTTTTGTTTTGTTTGTTTAACTCCAGAGAGAGAGGAGGGGGGCGCCTGGGTGGGGTGAGGGACCGACGGATACAAGCTGCAGTTGTGATTGTTGCTCTGTTTGCTTTCTCTCCCGGTGGCTTTGTATTTTATTGTATTCCCTGGATCCTCGGCAGGTTTTGTGGCAAGACAGCCTGTGTGTGTATATATATAGAGAGAGATTTATTTTTTTTAAAAAGTAGACCTCTATTTTTAATTAAGAAGATAAATAAGCTGTACATTGAGTTTAAATCTTGCTATGTTTTTTTTTAAAAAAATCTCTCTCTCTCTCTTCCTCCGTCTCGGTCTCCCTGCTCTAACTCCCAACTCCTGGAGGAACATGCCTCTTGCTCTCTTTGTCCCAGAGAGTATATATAAGTTTATGAGCACAGTTTGTGTTTCAGTAGCTGGCTGGAAACAGTAAAAGGTAGGTGCTCAAGATCTCTTTACGCCGATTAGTTACGCTTTTAAACATGCTTGTGTGTACAAAATCATGCTGGTTAAAGCCTGGTTAAAAACAAGTGGTCTTCCCTTCTCCCCCAAACCACACGCCACATTTGTAACCTATTGGTTTTGGGTTTTTTTCTAATGTTGCATGAGTGATGGCAAACATAGAATGAAGAGGTGGTCACTCTTGGTAGCACAAGATGAGTCGCTGCCGTGTTAGTCTGTCTGTAGCAGTGGAAAAGAGCAAGAGTCCAGCAGCACCTTAAAGATTAAACAAATTTGTGGCAGGGGAGGAACTTTTGTGAGTCACTGCTCATTTCTTCAGATAAGTGAAGAATATCTGAAGAAGTGAGCAGTCACGGTGACTCACGAAAGCTCCTCCCCTGCCAAAAATTTGGTTAGTCTTTAAGGTGCTACTGGACTCTTGCTCTTTTCTCTTGGCAGCAGTGACTTGTGGTAACTCTTGCATAGTCTCGAGAGGACAAAAGCGTTCAAATTACTTTGAACTGGTGAAGCTATTTTTCTTCCATTAAAAAAAATCCAAACAGTAATGGTCTATTCTCATGCCGCTTTGCATTAGATCTCATGTATATCCCATATGCATGCATGCAAAAGAATGTTCCTTGCTGAACAGTAGCCACCGGAAGACTGACATCCTTGTTTCAGAACAAAGTTTGAGTCCAGTGGCACCTAAGGTATCTTTCCCTCCTTCTTTCCTTCTCTCTCTCTTTCCTTCAGAGGTCATTTCGAGGGGGAACGCGGGGGAACGCAGTTCCCCCGGGTGAGGTACGGGGGGCGGGGCACATGACGAAGCCCCGCCCCCACTTCCGGCCGCCCCGCTTCCGGCCCTCATTCAGCCAGGAGGAGGCAGGAGAAGAGGGAGGGTAAGTTGCTTCCTCCCTGCCTCTCCCCACCCCTGCCTGCGGCCAGTTAGGGCCTTCACGGGGCTTCCTTGCACTCCCGACAGCCTTGCAGGTCCACCGCCGGGCCCCTCATGGGGCTCGGCAGTGGAGCTGCCAGGCCGGCACCGGCGGCCGGGTCCGTTGGGAGCGGGGTGTGTGGCCTTATGACACATTTCCAGTGATGTCAGGAGGTGTGGCATATACTAATGAGTTATGCTAATGAGTTCCCCTAGCTCTTTTTCTACGAAATGACCCCTGCTTTCCTTCCTTCCTTTCCTCCTTCTTTCCTTCTCTCTCTCTCTCTGTGCTGTCAGGGGTGTGGCCTAATATGCTAATGAGTTCCTGCTGTTGGGTGTGGCCTGTTATGCTAATGAGTTCCTGCTGGGCTTTTTCTACAAAAGAGCCCTGCTAAGAGCTATGCATCGCCTGGTCTGGTGATACCAGTCCTCTTACTGTTCGGGCAGTCACAGGAAACAGCTCCTGTCCTTGGGGCTACCAACAGCAGTAACCCCAAGGTCAGGCTGGAGTCATGTGGAAAAGGTCCAGGCTCAGACATAAACCAATAGGCAGCCCATGTAATTATCACAGAAACTATAATTCAATTCCTGTGGCCATCTACTGACAACATGCAAGCTAGGGTTGCCAGCCCCCCCCCCCGGCCACCAGCGAGGGATGGTAGGGGCAGGGTTGCCCGATCCAGGTTGGGAAACTCCTGGAGATTTCAGGGTGGAGCCCGGGGAGGATAGGGATCTCAGTGGGTACAATGCTATAGAGTCCACCCTACAAAGCATCCATTTTCACTGGGAAAACTATCTCTGTAGTCTGGAGATGAGCTGTAATCCCGGGGGATCCCCAGGTCCTACCTTGAGGCTGGCATACCTACAAGCTGCTGCATTTCCCACTGCTGGCAGTTTCCAAACAGAGGACAGCCCCACATAAAGCCTGTTAACAGTAGTCAAGCCCCAAGAATATTGCTGCATGGATCAGTGAAGTCAGATCAGCAGCCTCCAAGTAAGGGGAACACTGGGGAGCCAAATGCAACTGGTAAAAAAGTACTCCTGGCTGCCACACTTGCTTGTTTTAGGTATAATACAACTGGGTCCAAAAGAGCCACCAAGGAGTTCTTTCCCTTTATCGACCTGTAAACACATATAGTTTACTAATGCCACCTACGTATGCCAATAAAGGCTTGTCAAATGAAATGACTACTGCCACCACCATACCTGTTATCTGTCCCCAAACCAGATCTATAACCAGACTGAAATTGGTCAAAGGTGGGTATAATTCCAATATTTCTGTAACTGCTCGGCTTCCTCTTTCCCCCAGAAGGGTAGACTGGAAACTGGTCTGTAAGTAGCCAACCCTTTAGAATCAAGTAAGCTTTTTCAATAAAGGCCTAATCATGGGCTCTTTTAAGACTGAAGGGAAAATTCCCTACAATTTTGCAGTAGATTGTCCTGTTGCTGGCAAGGCGATCAGCTTTGCTTTATTCCTAGCTTCCCCCTTGGTGGGCTTTGAATTCTCTCTCTCTTTATGACACATGAATGCTTTTTCCTAATGAACTATTGGAGAGATGACAGGAATGTCTTCAGTGAATGTTCTGTTGTGTGTTCTCTTGTTGGTGTTCTATGCTGCGCCACCACCACCCCCTTTGCCTTGCAAAAAACTGCTCCCTGGGATGTTCTTCTCACTACCCTGGGACCTGAATCCTTGCCCAGGAAAGGCCAAGGGCTTTCTATGCAGGTTTCCCCTTTCAACTGAGCTGTAAAGATACCTGGGTGTATGTGTTTTTGGTATGGTCGTGTTTCCTTCCCTGTGTGTCCAATTGTCAGAAGGGAACGTGTTTGCAGTAGAGGGATGGAGTGTAGACTCCTTAATTTCCTGGGAGTGGGCAGGGGCAAATCTAGGGAAGGTCTATGGCCAAACCTGGAAAGAGGGTGCCTGAGCGCCCCCCCCCAAAAAAATGTTCCCTCTAAGCTGTGGAGTCTTGTGAGCAAAAATACTACTTTGCAAGCCACTGGCATTAAAGTAGTGAGCGAGCGATTTGGCTATGGCATAAATCTGTTTGCTCTGGAGCCATCCTTCCTGAGCTAAGACAAAAAATGTGTGAGCCAGAGGCTAAAAAACTGTGAGCTAGCTCACACTAATTCAGCTTAGAGGGAACACTGTTCAGAAGTAGTGTGAAACAGATATCTATTGTACAAATTAACAACAAATCTAGCACAGCTAACTAAAGGATCCATTAGAACAAATGCAGTCTATATAGAAAATTGCTAGGATTATTCAGTACTGAATGTATTTCTTCTAATTCATGTTCTCATTATATTATGAGAATCTCTTTGTCCATTTAGGTTATTTATTTATTTATTTATTCACATTTATAGCCCACCCTTCTCGCAAGCAGGCTCAGGAAAGGTAACCCCAAAAAAGAGAGGGGGAAATCTAAACCGACAAAGCACATACCTCCAAAGGAAGTTTAGAAAACTGACTGAGGGCCAAAAATTAAAAACATAAGTAAGTGTACAAAAAAGTGTTTATTACAAAGACATATAAAAACCTAGTAAGGGCCCAAATAAAGCCTCATAAAATGTTCTAAGTTGCATATAGACACAAAAGGACAGTGTATGACCTGACGTGTTTCGGCCCACAAGAGCCTTCTTCAGAGGTCAAATAGTGCAAAGTGCAATAAGCAACAGAGTCCCTGAACACATGTAACGCAATTAACAATGAATAAAATAGGACCAAAATTGGAATGTTCCAATATGGAATTGAATGACACATGAAGAAGTTACTATTTGGGGCCACGGATATATCTGGCCTTGTGTCAAAAGTAGTTGTATGACCTGGAAATAATATGTACCTTCTAGTTTAGGTCCTAAGAGTGCAAATAGAATCGCCTTGTCAAGGACAATGTGCCATCAATATGTAACAGTCACAAGCAATTATTTCCTGACTCTCTGTTTGTAACCAAGTAAGATTTCTTTGTTGAATATTTTGACGGATTTGACTTCTGAACTCTGGTTTATTCTCCATCATACTATTCGGTTCTGGCACACGGGTTTCTATTTGGCCAGCTCCAAGGCTATATAATTTGATCCTCTGCCTACAAGAGACATACAGTGCCGAATTTTGGATGGTGTCCTAGAGACACTGAAGAACAGGAATGAAATCTGCTGATATTTTTTTTGTTTGTTATCCAGTTAGACAGTATTAGGGACATAGTCTGGATCAGAAATGCTTTCATACTTCTTCTGAATCTGCCATGCAAGTGAAAAATCAAGGAAGTCTTCCGTATAGATTTTTAATTAGGGTGAATAGTTGTGCCGGCCAGCACATACTCTAAACCGACTGTGCCTGTTATTTATGTGAGTTTAAACTAAAAGCGCCCAAACCTGGATAGTCCAGGCTAGCTCCATCTTGTCAGATCTCAAAAGCTAAGCAGAGTCAGCCCTGGTCAGTATTTGGATGGGAGACCAGCCACCAAGGAATACCAGTGTTACTAGACAGAGGCAGGCAATGGCAAACCACCTCCGTTAGTCTCTTGCCTTGAAACCCCTGTGGGGTCGCTATAGGTAAAAAGGTAAAGGGTTCCCTTGCTCGAAAGCCAGTCGAATCTGACACTAGGGTTGCAGTGCTCATCTCCGTTTCAAAGCCGAAGAGCCAGTGCTGTCCAAAGACGTTTCCGTGATCCTGTGGCCGGCATGACTAAACACCAAGGCGCACGGAACGCTGTTCCCTTCCCACCGAAGCAGTACCTATTTATCTACTTGCAATTTCTTGCTTTCGAACTGCTAGGTTGGCAGGAGCCGGAACTAGAGACGGGAGCTCACTCCGTCATGCGGCACACTCGGGTCTCGAACTGCTGAACTACTGATCTTCCACAGCCTGCAGTTCAGCGTCTTAACCACTTGAGCCACCGCAGCTCCTTGGGGTCGCTATAAGTCGGCTGCAGTTTGAAAGCAAAAAATAGTTAAAGCTAGCTGGATGAGGAAACCCAATCTCTCTCTCCATCTCCCCTCTGCCTCTCTGATTCTGAATGTTAAACTCCTTCACCTCCGAATGGCTTCTGTCCTCCACATTCCTACAGTCCCTTGTACCCTTCTAAATTTGCAAAGTTTGCAAAGTTGCTATTTAGGTCAGCAGCACCGCTGTCGAGAAATCCACTTGTCCTGAGCTCAACAAGGATTAAAGGGGCCCTTTTCTGGAATATGGCTGTTTTCTCACTACAGATTCAGTCAGATAAGCTGATGAGTCCTGCTAACGGCTATCTAACCCACAATACTGCACCCAAACACAGGGGATAAATACGATCAATACTATAGTACATCTCAGTTTTTAAAAAATCGAAGCAGCTATTAAAGTTGTTGCATGGGGGGGATTGCCATGACTAGATTTTGATCAGCCTCCCCATCTGTCGTTGCTCAGACAGGCTTCTAGCCCAGGCAACAGAAAAATCAGTTTCATGGTGACCCCTTCTCAACAAGTATACTGTTGCCAAGACCAATATACTTCCATTTTCTTGGCAAGGTTGCCTTTGCCAGAGCCAATATGGTCTGCCAGATTTTATAGCAGTCTCTAGGTAAGAAAAGAATCATGCTGATTAAAGGAATTTGAGGTTGAGACTAGCCGCTCTGAATGACTGAATCCGATCTCCCGATCAGCCTTAAAGTTCTGTAATTCCCCAGTAGCCATTACTTTTATCTTCTTGATGTTCAGCTGTAATCCTGCTTTGGCATTTTCTGCTTCAACCTTCGTCAGTAGTCGTTTCAGGTCTTCACTATTGTCTGCCAGTAATGTGGTGTCATCTGCATATCTCAAACTGTTAATGTTCCTTCTACCAATTTGCACTCCACCTTCATCTAAATCTATTCCAATTTCCTTATGATATGTTTTGCACATAGATTGAACCGACAGGGACATTACGTACATCTTTGTCTGACACCTTTGTCAATTGGAAACCATTCCATTCCTCCATAGTCTATCGTAACAGTAGCCTCTTGACTGGAGTACAGGATTTGCATCAAAACAATCAGACGATGTGGCACACCCATTTCTTTTGAAACTAACCATAGCATTTCATGATTCACACAGTCAAAAGCTCTGATGCAATCTAGGAAACATGAGCTAATTTTCTTCTGAAATTCTCTTGTGTGCTCCAGTAACCAATGTAAATTTGCAATATGATCTCTAATGCCTCCTCCTTTTCTAACTCAAACTTGAACATCTGGCATTTCTGTTTTCATATATAGTAACAGTCCTTGTTGTAAGATTTTGAGCAGCAGTTTACTAGCATGAGAAATTAATGTGATGGTTCAATAGTTGCTGCAGTCTTTGACATCTCCTTTTTTGCAATTGGGCTGTAAATCAGGAGTTTCCAATCTGTGTACCATTACCCCCCCCTACACTGCTAACATATGCCTGCTCAGTTGCTTGCCATCTATCTGTGGGCTCAGGTTCTGATACACTGAGCAGACACAGCTTCATTCCCTTTTTGAATTTATTGCCTGGAATTGCTATTGTATCATCTGCTTGGCCCCTTTCCAAGTGCTCTTCCTTGGATCTCCCTCCAAGCCAAGCTGATCAAGCTGGTCTGATTATCAATAGAACTATACTACCTCGGATGATTCTCCAACACAAAAAAGGACAGGTAATAACCCCCACTTCCTTTCCCCCTTGCTTCTTGTCCACCCCCCCTATTCTTTGAAGTATGCAGTGCTCCACGGGGTGACTGCTGGGTGGGTTTCAGAATCCATACTGGTTCTGATGAACTGTGAAGTATTTATATATTTTTAAAATGTCATTTATAGTCCGCCTTTTCCACTTGGACTCAAGGCAGATTACACAGAATGTTGACAGGATGAGTATTCAGTAAACCATATAATAGAATTAAGATTGTAGAACCAATCAGAACTCTAAAAACAGAAGACATATGTTTTATATGTCTTAACGGGACACATTAAATTATACAAATATTACATAGTAGGATGCTAGTTTCAATAAGCTAAACGTAGTGGTACAGATTACAGTCCCCAATAATTTATCTAAGTAACTTTGTGAATCATTTAGTACAGTGTGACTCTGTTGCCGGCATAGAAAAGCCCTCTTGAATAATTCAGTTTTGCATAGTTTGCAGAAAGCCAGGAGAGTGGGAGCCTTCCTGACCTCCTCAGGCAGGCCATTCCACAAGGGTGGGGGCCACAACAGAGAAGGCAATTGTATTTTGTACTGAAACGTATTGAAGTATTGCTTGGGCGGCTTGCTTGTAACTCTGGTTCTCCTCAATAAACTATCTCTGGTTAGTTCTATTTATGACAGTGTCTGTTTTACTTTGTAAGCTTGATTTGAAGCTCTGTCAGTTTTCATTTCTATCTCAAAGCTCTGGGCATACAGTATTCATTCCTGGACCTAAGTCCTCTTAACTTGGACAAGGAATTTTACATGTATCACATCAAGTACATTTAGTAACAATACCAAATAACTGGTTCTTTGCTAGTGGTGTTCCTAAATTCCTGACTTCAACTCTGTAGCCTACATGACTTTACCAAACTGAGCTAGCCACATTTTTTTCATTCCCAGATAATTTCAGGAAAGAACATAAAAGTAATTGAGAAGGGTTCCTTTTCTTCTTCCCCACACTCGGTCCTCAATTTCCATCAGTCCCACTACAACTACTGTTTGTGCAAGTGTTTTGTGTGTGTGAGAGAGAAACAGACAAAGACAGAGGGAAGGTCTGTGCAGAATGTTGGGGGAATTTATTTCCCTCAGTCAGTGCTCTCTCTGTTATAGACAGTCTACTGACATTTTGGTCTGACAGGAGAGA
>NW_015160235.1:576095-581345 GCF_001447785.1 Gekko japonicus
GAGAGATGCAGAAGAAGGGTTGGGTGGTCTGAGTGGAAACGGACTGGGTGGCAGAGAGGGGAGGTAAGAGAGAGATTATCTGCCTTGTATCCCTTATCCAAAGTGCTGCCGACCATCACCATCCTTTGACTGGGAGCAGCTTTCCTGCATTTTACCCCTTTGATTTAATAGTATACCTTAACACAACACCTTCCTATGAAGGAAGAAACATGTAGCTTAAAAAAACTTCCCTGTGACTCATTCAGACTGGATGTGAAACTTCTTGTATTTAAGAGAAGATCACATATTCACAGGAATGTGGCTGTTTCATCTCTATATAATAATCCACTTGACATATTGGCCATTTCCAGCTCTCCCATTGGCTGTGCAATGTACTCTATCAGCCATTGGCCCACCAGCCGCCACTCAAGAGTACTTGCGTGCCATTGGCTGGGGGCTAGGGCTGCTTCTCTTCCCCGCCCACTCCCACTTCAGCCACTGTTCCCTGTCAGAATAACTGGCAAACGGCTGTCTCTCCTGACAAAGACACTTCTCCTGCTTGGCTCCTCTGTAGGACTAACTTTTTCCTCAGTGGCTGCTAGTAGGCAACCAAGCTTGATTTTGACTCATTAGGGCCAGTCCTGATTAGGGTTGCCAGCTCCAGGTTGGGAAATTCATGGATATTCTGTGTCTAAGGAAGCTAGTCTAAAGAAGCCAGGGTTTGGGGAGGGGTGAGGTTTCCGCTGAACAGAATGCCATAGAGCCCACCCTCCAAAGCAGTTATTTTCTCGAGGGGGGGGGAGAGATCTGTTGTCTGGAGTTCAGTTGTGATACCTGGTGATCTTCTGGCTCCACCTGGAGGTTGGCTACCCTAGGCATAGCAGTCAGCACTTCAGAGCAGGGTCTACTAGATCCAGGTTCTTGCTGTGGAACCTGAGTGGGTGATTTTGGACCAGTCACAGACTTTCAGCCTAACCTACCTCACAGGGTTGTTATGCAAGTCAAAAGGGGGAGAGGAGAATGCTTTGGTCCCCATTGCAGAGAAAAAACTGTACTTTTCCTCCTGAGGAACCATTGTTGCCAATTTCCAGGTGAGGGCTGAAAATCACTCAGAATTACAACTGCTCTCTGGGAAGGAGGGGGGAGGAGATGGAAAGCTGAAATCAGAGGGGCAGATAATAGCAGGCTGATGATTGGCTGGGAAGGAGATAGAGTTACCAACTCCAGGTTGGGATATTCCTGGAGATTTGAGGGGTGGAGCCAGGAGATGGTGAGATTTGATGAGGGGTGGGACCTCAGACAGGTACAGTACCATAGACTTCACCCTCCAAATCAGCCATTCCCTCCTGGAGAACCATTGTTGCCAATCTCCAGGTGGAAGCTGGAGACCACTCAGAATTACAACTGCTTTCTAGGAGGGAGGGGGGAGGAGATGGAAAGCTGAAGTCAGAGGGGCAGATAAAGGTAGGTTGATGGTTGGTTGGGAGGAAGATAGGGTTGCCAACTCCAGGTTGGGAAATTTCTGGAGATTTAGGGGTGGAGCCTGGAGAGGGTGAGGTTAGAGGAGGGGTGACACCTCAGACAGGTACAATGCCATAGAATCCACCCTCCAAACCAGCCATTTCCTCCTG
This sequence comes from Gekko japonicus, assembly GCF_001447785.1. Lineage (NCBI taxonomy): Eukaryota > Metazoa > Chordata > Lepidosauria > Squamata > Gekkonidae > Gekko > Gekko japonicus. The sequence goes on from NW_015160235.1 coordinate 577,706, forward strand.
GGGAACTATAGTTGCCAATGTCCAGGTGAGGGCTGGAGATCACTCAAAATTACAACTGCTCTTCAGGTAGCAATTGTAATTTCTCCTGTGGAGAAAATGGTGGACTCTGTGTCATTATACCTTGCTGAGGTAGCCACAGCAAATTAACGCTGAGTGCCCAAGGCCAGGGCATGCTCCCAGAGACTCTTTCTAGAGCTCGTTGTATTTATTTCTTTTTAAATAGTTTAAGTTTTTTCCATAATAAAAAGTTACACAAAAGTATATTCATTTACATCCTATTTTGGAGTATTCTTTACACATATTTTTCCAACCATCTATCTACTTTCTGTCATCTTTTTTAAAACACATTTTCGTCCTTTCCCGACAATATCATGTTTACTTTATCCATTTCTTTTATTTCCATAATTTTTATAATTAATTCTTCTCTACTTGGTATTTTATCTGATTTCCAACATTTAGCTATAAGAATTCTGGAACTGGTAAGGATGTATAATATCACGCGTAAATCATTATGTTTTATACCTTCTGGTAACATATTCAACAAGTATATTTCTCATTCCAACAGAAGTTCTATTTCAACTATCTCTATAATTATTTGTTTTATGGCTTTCCAAAGTTTAACCAGTTTTTCGCACCTCCACCATACATGATAATACGAACCAATATTTCTTTTACAACACCAGCAGTTTCCTGATACATTTTTATAACATTTTGCTACCTTATCCGGTGTCCAATGCCACCTGTAAAACATTTTAAAAATATTTTCTTTGTAGGATGTAGCTCTCAATAATTTTATTGAGCCCCACATTTTAGCCCATTTCTCTAAACTTATGTTTTTTCTCAGGTCTTTCATCCACATCTTCATACATGGTTTTATTGTTTCCGCTTGCATATCCTCATTTAATAGGAAATTATATACTTTTTGTATCATTTTATCTGCAGATGACAGCCAAATTTTGTCTAAATCCGATTTTGTTTGTGCAAAGTTTCTTATTTTATCTTTGTCAAATCTTGATTTTAATTGTATTTTTCCCAGTTTGTAAGATTAATGTTTAATGCTTGTAATGTTTCAAAGGATTTCAATTCATTTTCTTTTGTTAGTAATATTTCGTAGCTAACATTTTTATTTTCAGTCATTAAATTTGGCATTATGAAGGCCTCCAACGGGGATACCCACCTGGGAATCTTATCATAGGACTTTTCTTTTACATTTCTACATAATTTTATTAACGCTTCTCTTATGTTATGTTTATGAAAGTTTTGCTGTGTTTTATCTTTGTCATACCATACTTAAGCATGCCAGCCCAAATATAGGTCATGACCTTCCAGCTTTAAAGTTCTTCTGTCTTCCAATAATAGCCATTCACATATCCACCCCATCACTGCCGCCTTATAGTAGAGTTTCCAGTCTGGTATTCCCAGACCTCCTCTTTCTTTTTTATCATGGAGCAGCTTCAGCCTAGTGCTCGTTGTATTTATTTCCACAACAGTCCTTATTCCTAGTTACTTATAATTTGTTCACTTTGGAACCAAGAATTTTGAGCACAAACCGGTTTCATCTCCCCCCCCCCCCATGCTGTTGAGCAGTCAGAGATACAAAGGAAGCAGATTTGTGGTTGAGAGCCAAACCAGGTTATAACCTGAAGATAAATTTTGAAAAGTATTCTGAATTTTCCTATGTCACAAAAAGAGTATTTGGCAGCCACATGAAACTTCAGCTCCTATGTCTGAGACCTTTGAAATAATCCAGTAAAATGCCACAATTTCTGGAAAGCCAAACCATACACAATGCTGGCAATTCCACAGATGGAATTCCCAGCACCCCCTTTAAATCACAGGCTGTATGGGCCTGATTTGGATCAGAACTGTGGCATGAGGGAATGCCAGAGTTCTGATCCAAAGCAAGCCTATGCATCCCTGCAGTTTAAAGAACAAAATCCTCTGGGAGCTCCCTTCATAGAACCCTGTCCAATTTGGCCCTCATCAGCAGCATTCCATGAAAAATGTTAAGACTTCATCAGCGGCTAAGACTTCTTCCTTCATACATTCCATAGTCAGGAGTTTTACTTACTCAACTAGGCAAGAGAGAAGACAAAGAGGTACTGTTTCTTTTTCCTTAAAAATGGAAATTATTCAGTTCTGCAAGAGATTGCAATATTGCTCATTTTCTCATGGTCCTGTGTCAGCAACTGCCAAGAGCTCTAAGAGGAGGGCAGCAATGTACTGGTATAGACAGTCCCAGGTTCAGTCTTATATCATGTCTGATGAAAAGGGTCCCTGGCCAAGCTAATATGACACTAATCTCATTAGGGTGGATCTTACAACGCATAAGTACAAGATCCTCATGGAAGCATCTCTTTCCCCTTGATGCCAGGAGCTGGGGGACCTGTCTAAATAAAACGGCACAAATGAATGGTGGTGGTTTGCATCAAGTAAGGCACAGTCACCCTTCTTAGCTGCATACACCAATGGAATCTCTTGTGCTAATGGTCTTGGTCTGACCGGGGACGTGTGCTCTTGGTGTGCAATTCAAACAGGTTGGGACAAGTATATATTTGATAGCTATATAACAGATTCAAGTCAAAGTATTGGCTACCACCTACAAAGCTCTTCATGACCGTGTACCCTCATAGCAGCAAGACTGTCTCTTCCCCTATGCTCCATCAAGACAGCTTTGCTCATCTGAACAGGGCTTTCTGCAGGTAACAACCTGCAAATGGGCAAAATCAACAACTGCCTGTACACGTGCCTTCTCCATTGTGGCCCCCACCGTATGGAATGGCCTGCCTGAGGAGGTCAGGAAGGCGCCCACTCTCCTGGCTTTCCACAACCTAGGCAAAACTGAATGATTCAAGAGGGATTTTCTATGCAGGCAATAGAGTAGCATTGTACAAAATGATACACAAAGTTACTTAGATGAATTATTAGGGACTGTGGTCTACACGACTGTGTATGTTTTGCTGATCCTACTATGTAATTCTGCATCATTTAACGTGTTGCAATAAGACTTTAGTTTTGCGTCAGTTCTGTTTTTTAGACTTCTGGTTGATTCTACAACCCTTATCCTATTGCATTGTTTACTGAATGTCCCAGCCTGTCGATTGCATTGATTCACTCTGTGTAATCCACCTTGAGTCCCAGTGAGAAACGTGGACTATAAATAATGTAATTAAGAAAAAAATTAAACTAATCATACGCAGAAGCTGATGGGATAACATTTTTGTTTCATAGGATACTGCTGTTGTCCTCAGAGTAACTGCTTTTCAACAAAACAGTACTTCCAAGGGAAATAGCAATGTGAACTTACTGAACCAAAATGTATCAGTAATGTTTATCTATATATCTAATTGCCAAGTGGCCCCCGGAGTGCGGATCGCTAAATCAGCGCTCCGAGGGCACTTGGGGGGGAGGGGGAGGTTTGTGCACTCTTGGGGCAGTCCCCAGGGGTGCACAAAAATCTAAAAACTAAAAAAAAATATTGGGGGGATGTTTAAATCCCCCCGAAAGTGCAAGAGCGTTCTGTGCGCCTGCGCACAGAACGCTCTACGAACGCCAACGCCGCCGCCGCCGCTTGGAAGGCAAGCGGCGAGCGGGGGGGGGCTGACCGGCGAGGGTGCCAGGGCCCGGCTGGGACACTCCT
>NW_015160235.1:581702-589597 GCF_001447785.1 Gekko japonicus
GGCCAGGTCTACCCCTGCAATGGAAATGGGTTGGTAGACCTGGCCTCCTCCGGGGGAGTCCAGGTCTACCCCTGCAATTGGAAGGGGTTGGTAGACCTGGGCTCCTCCGGAGGCCGGAGGCCAGGTCTACCCCTGCAATGGAAATGGGTTGGTAGACCTGGCCTCCTCCGGGGGAGTCCAGGTCTACCCCTGCAATTGGAAGGGGTTGGTAGACCTGGGCTCCTCCGGAGGCCAGGTCTACCCCTGCAATGGAAATGGGTTGGTAGACCTGGCCTCCTCTGGAGGCCAGGTCTACCCCTGCAATGGAAAGGGGTTGGTAGACCTGGCCTCCTCCGGGGGAGTCCAGGTCTACCCCTGCAATTGGAAGGGGTTGGTAGACCTGGGCTCCTCCGGAGGCCAGGTCTACCCCTGCAATGGGAAGGGGTGGGGAGACCTGGCCTCCGGAGGGGGGGGTGCTCCAGGGCAGGGGGAGGGGAAGATCAACCCAGGGGGTGGAGGAGACGGGGAACCGGCGGGATAGGGGGGGAACTTACCTCCTCCTCCTGCTTCCTCCTCTTCCTCATAGGTGCGGAGGTCCTCCTCTCCCGCGAGTATCGCGGGTCCCCCACTTGTTCTATTCTATTCACGCATTAAACGGTGATAACATGATCTCCTTAGTTTGAGGCACCACAAGATTGCTCTTTATTCCTTCTGAAAAGCATCCCATACCACACTACAGTAGAACTCCCTCAGTTGTTAATCCTTCTGCCACTCTGCATGCCCTTGTACTTAATCTGTAATTGCTGAGAAAGAAAAAAAGATCATTTCCACCCACGAAGCTGGAAAAAGGCATTTAACCTTTTGACAAAAGTTTGACGAAAAGGCATTTAACCACGCTCTGTTTGGACCACTGTTTGTTGCTAACCTATTCCATACCATCAAATAGTCACGATCTTCAGCTGAGGGGCCACAGCTCAGGAGCAGAACAGATGCTTCACATACAAAATGTCCTAGGTCCATTCTTCAGTTAAAAGGATCTGCAGTCCAAAGTAAACGTCATGCTAATCACACATCTACCACCCAAGTGGCAGCCGTTTCTCGCTCTTCCATAATGCCTGGTAGTATTTTCCATATCCTGGTGTCACTGCACTCCTCGTTTTCCCCATCCCTACAACTCATTATTGGTTACTGGTAAGGTAGGAAGAAGGAGGAGGAGGAGGAGGAGGAGGCGGAGGAGATTGGATTTATACCCCGCTCTTCACTACCCAAAAGGAGTCTCAGAGCGGCTTACAAACTCCTTTCCCTTCCCCTCCCCACAACAGACACTCTGTGAGGTAGGTGGGGCTGAGAGAGCTCTGACAGAAACTGCTCTTTTTCAAGAACAGCTGTGCCAGAACTATGGCTTGCCCAAGGTCATCCAGCAGGTGCAAGTGAAGGAGTGGGGAATCAAACCTGGTTCTCCCAGATTAGAGTCCGACCACTTAACCACTACACCACACTGGTGTACATTGTGACATTAACAGACAGAGTGCTGGACTAAGACCCAGATTTAAACATCTATTTGCTGTGAAACTAATAAAGTGGTAAGCCATTCTTTCAGTCTAATCTACCTCAAGGTATTGTTGCAAAGGTAAAACAGAAGAGGTAAGCTGCTCCGAGCTTCTTAGAGGAAGGGTGGGATGAAAATGTAATGAATAAATTGTAACACTGGTAACTACTTCTAGAAATTAAAAAGGATTAGCCAGACATGTAACTATCATTTTTTGGTAGTGGACACACAATTAACATAGGCTTCAAATACCACACTTGAGACCTGAGAGAGCTGCTGTCAATCAAACTAGCCTGGAGTGTAGGTGGACCAATGAGCATCGGACCAGTGGTTTATCTAGGTCAGTACTGTCTACTTTGGCAGGACCTCTCTGGAGTCTCAGGTGAATGTCATTCACATCACCTACTACCTGATCCTTTTAACTGGACATGCCAGGGATTGAACCTAGGACCTTCTCCATACAATTTATTTATTTATTGAATTTCTACCCCGCCCTCCTGGCCCACGCCAGCTCAGGACGGCTTACATAAAAACAGATAAGTTACAATTAAAACAATTCTAAAACCATAACAAAGTGCTAGTAGTTGTTGTTGTTCGTATGACGGTAGCAGCCATTATTCAGAGTTCTCGGCCCGCAGTCGGCTCACAGTGTTCATTTTGATCGTCCTTGCAGTGCTTGCCGTTCTCTAGGCTGTTGGTGGCAATTTCCGGAATCCATGGCCCTCTCACATTCAACCATCTGATGTTCTTCATTGGTGGTGGCAGCGGCTCCCAAAAGCCTGGTGGAAGAGTTCCATTTTATAGGCCCGGCGGAACTGTAAAAGGTCCCGCAGGGCCCTGATCTCCTCTGGGAGCTCATTCCACCAGGATGGAGCCACCACTGAGAAAGCCCTGGTCCTGGTCGTCAACAGCCTCGCCTCCTTAAGACCCATAAGAGCCAGCTGGTTCTGAGTCCTTGACCGCAGTGCTCTCTGGGGGACATGTGGGGAAAGGTGGTCCCTTAGGTATGTAGGTCCCTGACCATGTAGGGCTTTAAAGGTAAAAACCAGCACCTTGAAACAAATCCAGTATGCTATCGGCAGCCAGTGCAACGCCTTCAGCACAGGCTGTATGTGCTCGTGTCTAGAGAGCCCCATCAAAAGCCTGGCTGCAGCACTTTGCACCAGCTGCAGTTTCCGGATTTGAGACAAGGGCAGCCCCATGTAGAGAGCATTGCAGTAGTCCAGTCTTGAGGTGACCATCGCATGGATCACTGACACCAGGTTGTTGCGTTCAAGGAAGGGAACCAACTGTCTGATCAGCCGAAGATGGTAAAAGGTCGATTTGGCAATAGCTGCTACCTGGGCCTCCATAGCTAAGGAGGTATCCAGGAGCACTCCCAAACTCCTAACCTCCAGCGCTGGCACAAATAGTGCCCCATCTAAGGTCGGGAGCCGGATTCCTAACCCCAGCCCGCTCCGACCCCAGGCACAGGACCTCCATCTTAGTCCGATTCCAGTCGGCTCAGCCTAAGCCAAGCAGCCACGGCTTGTAGCGCCCAGTCCAGATCTTCTGGTTTGGAGTCGGACTGACCAGTGACCACCCAACAACAGATAGAGCTGGGTGTCATCCGCATACTGGTGACAACCCAGCCCATGCCTCCGGGCAATCTGGGCAAGGGGGCACATATAGATATTAAAAAGCATCGGGGACAGCACTGTCCCTTGAGGTACACCACAGTCTAGTGGGTGCCTCCAGGATAGTAACCCTTTGTCCCTGACCTTGGAGAAAGGAGGCAAGCCACTGCAAGGCCAGCCCCTGAATTCCAATGTCGGTGAGGCGGTGGATCAGTAGCAGATGGTCAACCTTGTTGAATGCTGCCAACAGGTCCAACAGCAGCAGCACTGCTAATCTGCCTCGATCCAGATGCCTCCGGAGGTTGTCTGTGAGGGCAACCAGTGCCGTCTCCGTCCCATGGCCTGGGCGAAAGCTGGACTGCAAGGGATCTAAAGTGGAAGCATCATCCAAAAAGCCCTGTAGCTGAATTTCCACTGCCCTCTTTATCATCTTGCCCAAATAGGGCAAGTTAGAGACCGGCCGATAGTTGGTCAATTCAGCCGGGTCTAAAGATGGCTTTTTCAAGAGAGGGCAAACCATGGCTTCCTTAAGTGCCTTGCGGAACAGTCCCTCTGAGAGGGACTTGTTGATAATCTCTCACAAGTCACCTCGAAACCCCTCGTGGCCAGCTTTCATTAGCTATGAAGGGCACGGATCAAGGGAGCAGGTGGTAGGGTGGACAGTTAGGAGTAATTTGTCAACTTCCTCTAGGCTGAGCAGACCAAAATGATCCAAAACTTGACCAGAAGACATGCATGGAGCCTTGAGTTCCCTCACTGTATCAACTGTAGCGGGAAGGTTGCGGTGGAGTGACAACACTTTATCTGCAAAATAGCTCACAAAAGCCTCACAGCCAATGGCCAGTTCCCTAGCGTTTGGTTTACCTTGTGGCAAAGAAGTAATGGACCGGATCATTCTAAACAACTGGGCTGGGCGTGAGCTTGTAGATGCAATCGCAGCTGTATAGTACTCTCTTTTTATGACTTTGACTATAGGATCTCATAAACATCCTATAAGATGTTCTTGTAGCTTCGTCATGAGTACGCCATCACCGTCTCTCTGTCTTAGCCCTCGCTTCATCAGCTGCAACTCCTGGGTAAACCATGGAGCAAGCCTAGAGCGAGAGCGCAGAGGGTGTTGGGGAGCGATCTCATCGAAGGCTGTTGGGAGTCAGTTGTGCCAATCCTCTACAAGCTCATCTAATGAGCCACCAGGGGGCATCGGATCCCGGAGAGCCATCTGAAGCCGTGTTGGGTCCATTTGGCTCTGCGGGCAAGCCAAAATAGGCTCGCTGCTCAAACAGGGTTGGGGTGACATATTCAGACGGGCCTTCAGAGCAAAGTGGTCCAACCATGGTACTGCTGAAGCAGTAATCTGGTCCACTGTAACCCCCGCCGTGAAGACCAAATCGAGCGTGTACCCAGCCCGATGAGTGGGAGTTGTTAGAAAGCAAATATTCCACCTAGCTACTGTCCATGGAGCACCAATCATCTTCCAATCCAGATTGCAAAACCAGTCTAAATATGTTTAACTTTAATGCCACCTAAACATTCCATCATCTCAATATCCGATCTACATTGTTCTTCATATGAAACAGTGACAAATTGTCTATGAGGTTCAGAGGTGGAAAGATTATTCTCTTCGTCTGAGAATAATTAAGAAAAAACCCTAATGATAAAACTGGAATATTACAAATGTCAGTAGTCAAACAACAGCACTTTGCAAAGTGCAAGACATGTGGAAACTTAGACAATGGCAGGACTTTACAGTACCTTACAGTGCAATCCTGCCACCGATGTAATCATGGTACTGATCGTCTGTTCACGGGAAGGTTTCATTAGTGACTGGGTGACATGAAAAAGACGGTGAAGCTGGGTTTCTGAGGCTGCAACCATATCAGCACCCCCAGCAACTGCACTGCACTGTCCCATTCAGGAGTCTTGGTGTGACGGCTGAGCCATGATGGACAGGGGAGGCAGAACCAACCAGGGACTGGCAGGAGCCGGGGCCCAGGCCTTCACATGACATAGCTGAGGACCAGGAAGGGGTGTGGCGTTAAAGGGGGTCACTGTCATCACCATGGAAAGTGCATGGGGAAATGGCAAGGAGAGTCATCAGCACAGTCACTGGCATCAGCCGCTCACCTGTGGGCACGCCTCCCAGCAGCCTGGAAATGCTGGTGAGGGCACCCCAGGCCATCCCTGCTGGGGGTGGAGCTGGAGAGGTGCTGTGGGGCAGGCCAACATGTGGGGGCCTGTAGTGCCACCAAGTCCTGTAACAGCTTCTCAATGTGACCTGTCCATCCCCAGTGTCCCTTGCAACATTGAATAACACCTAAGTTCCAAAAAAGGCAGGACATCCCTCCCCCTGTTTTTCACCAGATATGGCGTTGGAGTGGGCAACCAGGCATTCTTCCCAGATACAGGGATGAGACACACCAGTGGGGGTTACCATGGAGGTGATTCTGTAATCATCTGTGATATTCCAATCTGCCAGTCAGAACTCCATCGAACCCCAACATGGAAGTTCAGTGCAGTAGAGAGTTTTAACAAGAAACACTGAATGCCTTGGCTGGGTAGGTCTGCCCTTCTTGGTGGGTCAACTGGGACCTGAACACTCACAGTGGCGCCACAGCTGGGAGCTTGAAAATGCACGTTTATGCACCACCTTCATTTTTTGTGTCCCACGACCTCCTTTGACTGCTTTACTGGCGCATCGTTCCATTCCAATTGATCCTTAGCCTACCAGAGCCCCTTGCAAAATGTATGGAAATGGGTCAGAGACTCTGGCTCTTGGGAAGGCTTTCTGTGAACTCCTCCATCAATCATTCATCAGCTAGGCAAGTGCTTGGCCAGGCTGTACACATCAAACCGGGGGTGGTGGGGGCGACCACCAAATTTAAGACTGACATAAGCAGCTGCTTGCAACTGTGGAACCATGTGTCAGCCTCTGAGAGCCAGTTTGGTGTAGTGGTTAAGAGCGCGGACTGTGATCTGGGAGAACCGGGTTTGATTACCTGCTCCTCCACATGCAGCTGCCCATGTAGCCTCGGGTCAGTCACATGTTCTCTTAGGCCACCATCGTAGCCCTGTAGCAGTTGCCTCGCCGAGAAGTGCTAAGTGCCGTCTCTGTGCTCTTCCCACCACCAGAGTGTCTCACTGCTCACTCTAGGTTCGTATGGCAGGGAGCTCTTAGCCGGAGTCCCGTGCCAAGTGCCCTACCTAATGAGTTTTAGGGTGTCCTGGCCACGGTTTCTGTAGGATGGGGGGGGCAACAGTTGGGTGCTGGAGAGGGGGTGTGGGTGCTGCAGGGGAGGGAGGTGATTGGTCAGACTGTAGTTGGCATCCTGAGCTCCTCTGGGCCATATGGGCATTGCTGTGCCAGTGGGGGGGGGGACTTGGTTTTTTTTATTTCCATGGGTGCCTATGGATTACATCATGTTTTTTGGTGGCTTAATTGTCTACCACTGACGGGGGAGTGTTCCTGGGATGAAATGGCTTTAGAAGCCAACTAGCTGCAGCCACTCCCCTAGGCTTGCCCATAACCATACTGGCATAGGGTCCTACACTTCTGTTCCACCAATGGGCCACCGTGAGCATTGGGGTGGTGTTAGGGGACTGAACCAGAGTAATTGAGCCTTACACCAGCATATCACTGAGATACACCAGTGTAATGCTTAGTGCTTTTGCTCCTCCTCCCATAGGACTGCAGTGTTAGGCAAGAATGTGATGTACATTTGTTTGGGAGTTAAGTGCCACTGAATACAGAAGGACTTACTTCTGTATGAGCTAGGGTTACCATATTTTGAAAAGCAATAAAGGACATATTTCCCAACTGACTACTTAAAGCAAGTGATCACTATGAGAAATCTCATTTTAAAGACCCCTCCTATTTAAGCTGTGATCGTTGCTACTAACTAGGAATATCCCTAACCTTCCAACCCCCAAAGGAGACATTTTCATCAGTTTTTTAAAAAGAGCCCAAAAGGGGACAGACAAACAAAGAGGGTATGCCCTCTAAAAAGAGGACATCTGGCAACCCTAGTATACTATAAGCACTCATAGGATTGCACAGTTAGTGTAGTGCAGTGATTCCTAACCTTTTGGTATGGTGAACTACAAGTCCAATTTACTTAGTAGGGTAATCTAGTTTTAAAAAAACAGAGCATGCACAATTCAGTACAACCGCAAGCGCCTGGGACCCACCCTTACACGCTTTGCAACCCACTTTTGCATCATCAGGATCCACAGATTTAGAAACGCCGGTTTAGTGGATAGCAACCGGATAGTTTTTGACTACCGGCGACTTGGGGCCGGCTCCAAGGTAATGGCAAGGCCGGAGAGACGCAGCAGTAGAAACAGCCGCTTCCCTCGGTTCCCCCTCCATTGGTCAACCCCGCGCTGCGGCTGAGAGACAAGCAAGTCCCGCCCCTTACGAATGGAACCGCTGCTCAAGGCCTCCGCAGCCTCTAACCAATCAGCAGCGGCTAATAGGAAACGAGAGTGGCGTACCGAGGCGCCTATGGCGGCGCCGCAGTCGGCTATCGGGGAGCCGCCAATAGCACGCGCCTTTCTCATTACCGCTGTTAGCGGCCGTAGCAGCAGCAGACGCGGGTAAGCTGTAAGCGAGCGGATTCTTCCCCCCCCCCCCCGCCCCCCCGGGCGGGGGCCGCCGGGGGGGGGGGGGGGGGGTCTGGGGCTGGGTCAGAGGCATTGCTGTGCTAGGAGCAAGGGTGGCTCCCGGGGGAGGCTGAGTACCTTCCTGAAAATTT
>NW_015160235.1:589727-591954 GCF_001447785.1 Gekko japonicus
AGGGAGGGAGGAAGGCCCCGGGGGGAGGGAGGCCGCTGCTCGGGGGGCGAGGGAGGGGTTTGGGGAGGTGTGACACCTGGACGAAACGAAAAGGGGGTCCTTGTCGGGTTTGGGGGATGAGGCGGGGGCGCTTTCTCCGCGTGCTGCGTGACCCGGTCGTGGGTTGCTTCTCTCTCCCCCTCCCCTCTTAGGCAGGCGCCTGGTGTTATCAGCTCCCACCCACCCCCCTTTCGGCAGGAGAGGGCCGGGGGTGGGGTGCAGTGTTCCCTCTCAGCTGAGTTAGTGTGAGCTAGCTCACAGTTTTTTAGCCTCCGGCTCACACATTTTTGTCTTAGCTCACAAAGGATGGCTCCAGAACAAACTAATTTATGCAGTAGCCAAATAGCTTGCTCACAAATGTAATGCCGGTAGCTCACAAAGTAGAATTTTTGCTCACAAGACTCCACAGCTTAGAGGGAACATTGGTGGGGTGGGGGGGCTCGAAGGGCGCTCGTCCGGCCCTGGGCTCGGCTTGTTCAGCGCTGCGGAGAAAATGCCTTCCCCGGCCAGCGCTCGGCTGGAGACAGAAGGGCGAACGGAAGGCTGGAGCTCGTCCGCTCGGCTGGATCCCCCTCGGATTCGTAGAAGAGCACTGGGGGGGGGCACGGGGAGCGGAACTTGGCGGCGTGCGTGGGAAGGACCGGCCGTGGGGCGAGAGTCCGCGGCGGGGCGGGTATTTCGGGAAGGGGGCCGAGGGGAGTGCCTGTGGTTCCTGGCGGTGTCATAATAACTTTGACTCTGCCGTGACGGTACTGAGGGTTCCCCCCCTCCTCGGGAACGGCGACTAAGGTTCATAGGCAGGGTTCCCTCTAAGCTGAGTTAGTGTGAGCTAGCTCACAGTTTTTTTAGCCTCCGGCTCACACATTTTTGTCTTGGCTCAGGAAGGAGGACTCCAGAGCAGTGTTCCCTCTAAGCTGAGTTAGTGTGAGCCAGCTCACGGTTTTTTAGACTCCGGCTCACACATTTTTGTCTTGGCTCAGGAAGGAGGGCTCCAGGGCAAACTGGATTTACACAGTAGCCAAATCGCTCGCTCACAACCTTAATGCCAATAGCTCACAAAAAGTAGCATTTTTGCTCGCAAGACTTCACAGCTTAGAGGGAACATTGCTCCAGAGCAGTCTAATTCACGCAGCAGCCAAATCGCTCGCTCACGACTTTAATGCCAGGAGCTCACAGAGTAGAATTTTTGCTCACAAGACCCCACAGCTTAGAGGGAACATTGTAATCATAGGTATACTTTCGGAAGGAGCCTGGGAGTTTGGCCTCTTGAGGCTTCTTTGCCTGTGGATTGTGGGTTAGTGTCTTGACCCTCTATCATGTCGTTGTATAACAGAGCTGCTGGTGGTGGTGGGGATGTGAAGGGCCAGACTGAGGCTCTTGACTGCTTAGTAGTCTTTTGCGCAAATCCTGCAGTTCCTAGTCAAAACGTTTCGGAGAGTTTTTAAAAAGGGGCTCCCTAATTGACAGTTATTTCCATAAAATGAATGTGTGCTCTGGTGCGGCTTCCTTGTCGAGTCATGACTTATTAATAGTGACTCCTGGTATTGAGAAGCAAACAACTGGTATTCCCGAAAGGTGTCTTTGTGGCACCTTAAAGGCTGGCAGATTTATTGTGGCATAAGCTTTCTGGGCTAGAGCTGGCAGATTTATTGTGGCATAAGCTTTCTGGGCTAGAGCTCGTTAAATCGGATGCAAGAAGAGGAAGGATTGTCCTTGTTTTAATTTTTGTTTGTATCCTGCGTTTCTTCCATAATATAACTTCGAAGGGGGTATGTAAGGTTCCCAGGAAATCTGTCCTAGTACTCATCAGCTGTATATCTGCTTAGCTTCAGCAGATTGGCTGCACCATGTGTTTTACAACCATACCCTGGGACTCAGGTGGTACATGTGAAGGTGCACAAAAATTAAAGGCCATGATGTTCAACAGGAACTTGTGCTGAGCCCAGATGTATGCAAACAAGAACAAAGTGACCCATTCGCAGCAATTTTATTGCAGTTTCCTGTCTTTGTTATATCTATTCCCTGTTCCCAAAGTCTGGTTCCCATGGCAGGTGTTGAGCTGATGTGTCTAGTCTAGGAAGGTAGTGAGGTTGCCACACTTGTATGTTGTGAACATTCTATACACTTGGATCTGTATCCAGTATTATATATTGTGCTTCTTGTATGTTGTGTTCATTTAGCACCACTG
>NW_015160235.1:591995-652344 GCF_001447785.1 Gekko japonicus
GAAAATAACTGTGTTTGTCTGATAAGAAAGGCTGTTACGAAAATGTATTCCACAATAACCTGTTATTCTTCAAAGTGCTGTGAGGTAAGACTTTTTGGTGGGTGTGTTTGCTGCAAAGGACTAATGTAGGTAGTCTTCTGGAACTTGTCAGGAGAGGGGGTAATACTGCTTTCAGTATAGTAAATATACTTGCAAATAACAAATATCTAGGGACTTAAACATGTGGAAATATTTCCCAGAAAAAGTGAGAAGTATTTTGTAGTCCGTTATCAATTTCTAATGACTTGATCATTTTTCAGTAACGTGGCTAATTTTCATTTCTAGAAGTTTGTAATTTGGACCTGTAGAAAGGAGCAGCCTGGAAAAATGATTAAAGTGTTCAGTGATGAAGCTTGAAAGTCTGGTTAAATGTTTGCAGTTGGTCAAAATCAACTTCATCAATATTATTTAGGTTGTCAATTCTATATTGGAGGTAGTAATTATAAAGCATTTTGTGTGCTGAAGAGACTAATAGGGCGCTAGTGCGTTTCAGCATTCATGAAATCCGACTGAAATATTGTGTGCTTTTAAAGAAAGATGAGGGCATTGAATAAATTCAGCAAACAGTTGTAAGGGAGATAGAAAGTACGAAGGAAAGGCTAAAAGAATTGTGCATTTGATTCCAAGGAAAAGGTTCACAACTTGTATGTTGAGAATTTTCATTATTCAAGAGGAAGAATGATTTCTTGTCTTGTGGTAATACAGGAAAATAGCAGTTTTAATACAGTAAAAAGATGCTGGCAAACAGTGTGAGCAACATGCTGAAAACCAGTTCAGCAATGAGGAAATCTACTTAGGGGAAGCTTTGGAAAGAGTATGTTAGACTTGTCTTTTCAGTCTGCTGGTCATTCTACGTGACTGCTGTTCATTTTTCAGCTGTTTTCATTTTCCTGACTGTAGTTTCAATCACCTTCCCATTACCCTGTTTTCCCAGTTACCCTACCTGTGTAGTAATTTCAGGAACTATCTAATCATAATTTTTGTGCATAGAAGTTCATATGGTTGCAAACAAATAATAAGCTATTAGAATTATGGTTGATTGAGTATGTGTTGGGCAAAAATATACAAGAATGGACACTGGGTCTCCCCCCCCCCTCAGGGCCAATATCACTTAAAACTTTTAATTCACTTTTTATGAATCTTCATATACAACATGTTTATATAATTCTAAACCTGGATGTAAAGTGCAGATCAAAAACATCCTTGTAATGAGACTCTTGGAACAAGGAGCGTGTTTTCAGAAAAATCTGATAACTAGGAGCATTCTTAGGGGGAGTTGAAAACCCTGGAAAAGTAAAATGCAATGTCTGTGCTTGACTAGAGAGAGCAAAAATATGGCTGAGTGGCATTTTCGTTTGCCAGAGAAAGGGGGTAGAGGAAATAGGGGCTGGAAGGGGAGGGGAAGATTAGGGGCCTTTCAGCCCCCAAGCTAGTCCCAGTTAGTAAAATTTCTGGGAATTATCTGGTTGGTGGGATCTTGGACTGGCCTGGGTCAGAAACCACATTTGGTATATGTTTTCACCTCCAAGTCACCCCCGTCCACTGGAGGGGGGGTCATTGGGAGTGGTTTAGGGTTGGGCAGTATGGAAGAAAATCCCCGACAAGAGTGTTGGAGATACAGCCAAGGGGCAGAAATGGGGGCCAGTGACATTTCCTTTGTTTCCCACAAGTCCACATGGGTCTTCCACTTTCTCTCTGTATGTGTATCTGTATAGGACAAAATATGCATAGAACAAAATTAAATTTTCATAGTTTTCCACAGTGTAAGGGTAACACAAAGTGTTAGGCTTGCTAGTAGTTCTTGGAAAACAACATTATTGCTTTGTTTGGGAATTATTATTAACATTTTGACTTAATATTGACCCTGTTTCCATGCCATTTTCTTGGTCTATGAACCTCTGGCAAGTAGAGTTTGACTTAACTTTCTAGTGAATTTTTTGAGGACAGAATTGGCAGCAATGCAAATATTTAAGATTTACTTCTAAGAATTTCTTGTAACTTGATAATTGGGTACAAGCAGGCGATAATGGTGTTTAACATTCCATTACTATGTTGCTTTTGTGTTACTTTTCCCTTTGAAGTGTGTGTATTGTATTCACTGACCAAATGTCTTTAATGCTGGAAGTATCAGTCCTGTCTGTGGCCATTTTTGCACAGATTATCTGTCCCAAATTCAATGCTTTTGGTGAGTTATTCTCTTGGTTCCCCGCAGCATCATGGTGCATTAATGCACCAGTGGTGGTTTCCTAGCTTTTCTCTGATCTTTCTCAAATCTGCTTTGTTCACAAGTTTTGGGAAAGATCACAGTAAAGCCTGACTGCTGCGCGGATGTGAAAATTCAGATTTTCTGGCCCACGTGGCAGTCATTTTCTTGGATCCTGTTCCCGTGGTAGCCATTTCCTCCTGCTGCCACTGATTCTAAAAATATTTTTAAACAATCAGCATTTGAATATTTTGTTGATATATTGTTGGGGTAACAGCTGTAGTAGATTCTTAGAATTCTCAGCTTTCATTAGAAAATGCAAAAATCCCTAGAGGCCCAGGGAAGTGGGGGTGGCTACTTCTGGGGGATTGGGGCAGGAGAACTTCCAGGAAACCTGCCATGTGAAAGCACCATTGCTGCTGTACTTTATTTGCAGCTGAAGCAGCAAGGGGGAAACCACAAAATCCCATCCCTGTGTTGACAATATATCAAGTGTGGTCCCCTGTACAGCTATGTAGAACAAAATAATCAGTTTGATCTTATTCATGTGGTAGAGTATTTTGAAGTATACTTGTTTTATGGTAGCTGGAACATCACATTGACAGTATGAACAATAAACTTGTTCAGTGCTAGGTTTCCCCCTGTTAAATAGTGTAATACTTGGACTTTGAGACTTTAGATATGATGTGTGGGCCTGGCAGGATCTTGTCCATGGGGTCGCGAAGAGTCGGACTCGACTGTGCAACTGAACAACAGCAAATGGGAAAGTAAATAGAATTTCTGCCAATGTGCATTGTATTCCTGTTGTAATTGACTGGTGGCAGTAGCTTCTGTTTGCTGTGCCCATACTTGAATATCTGTTTTACTATTTTCAGACTTACTGCTTCCTTTTTCCTCTGCAGGGGTGTTGGACCCATTAAGATGGTCTGCCCCAGGCGCCTGATGAATCCTTATGGGTTCTTGTTAGTGCTTGGAGTTTGTCCCACCTCGGTTGCTGGAGATTCTGTCAAGGCTTTGAATGCTGTTTGGAATTGGGAAATGGCCCAGGCAGTTGCCACAAGCAATCTCCCTGTTTCACTGGGGAGCTGATGGCAATGAAATGGGAGGGACAATGACTAGAGTGCCTGTGGCAGAAAACTCAGGGTGAGACTGATCAAACATGGCATAGAGCCAATATTAGAGCCTATTCTGTGGCAGTGATGACAGTGAAAATGCAGTATTTCTCTTCCACCATTGTGTTTGTCTAGCTGAGCTGTTTTGTGTGGTTTGGGGATTTTTACATCATAGCCCCATGGATCTGGACTCTGTGGACAGAATTACTCAGGTCTGCTCTGGGTTAGATGCCAGTGTGGCTGCATGTCTAGATGATGTACCTTTGGCATCTACTTGTCTGATTTATATGGATACTTTTCAGCTTGTGGATTCTGAGGATGTGGACAAGATCCTTGGACAGGAGAGACCTACCACCTGTGCTCTTGACTCTTGCTCTTCCTGTCTGATAGAAGCAGCCAGAGGGGGAGTGGCTGAGTGGGTAAAGGGAGTAGTAAATGCTTCCTTGAGAGTGGGAGTTGTGCCACCTGTGCTCAAGGAGGCAGTGATTAGCTTTGTTTTGAAGGGGGGGGGAGAACCTCCCTGAGTCCTTCTATGTTAGAAAATTTCCAGCCAGTCTCTAATCTTCTATTCTTGAGCAAGGTGCTAGAGTGTGTTGTGGCCTCTCCGCTCCAGAGGTTCTTGGAAGAGACTGATTTTCTGGACTAAATTCAGTCTGGTTTCAGGCTAGGGTTTGGAACAGAAATGGCTTTGGTTGCCTTGGTTGATGACCTCTATGGAGAACTAGACAGGGGGGAATGTGACCCTGCTGATTAGTATCCTCCTGAGCCATCTCTTAGCACTGGGATTAAAGGGCATCGTATTACAGTGGTTCAAGCTCTATCTGGGGGTTGGTCTCAGAAGGTAGTGTTGGGGGATTCCTGCTCTGCCCCATGACTGTTGACCTGCAGGTTGCCACAGAGCTCCATCCATTTAATCCCCCAGGCTATTTAATACGTACATGAAGCCACTGGGAGAGGTCATCAGGAGGTATAGGCTTGATGTCAACAATATGTGGATGATACCCAGCTCTTCTGTTCTTTTCCACCTAATTCTGAGGGTTGTGGTGATGTTCTGAACTGGTACTTGGAGTCAGTAATGGGCTGGATGAGGGTGAACAAGATGAAAAATAATTCTGACAATGCAGATGTTTGCTGGATTATTAGAAAGGCAGATTAGGAACTTGAGATCTCTCCTGTCTTGGAGGGGGTTGTGCTCTTCTTGAATGTCCAGGTTTGCAGCTTGGGAGTGCTATTCAACACAGCAGTCACCTTAGGAAACCAGGTGGTTGCAGCAGTTCAGAGTGTTTTTGCCCAGCTTTGGATTGTGTGTCAACTGTGCCCATTCCTGGGTCAGTGAGATCTAGCCACAGTGATCTATGCCTTGGTTACATCTAGACTGGACCATTGCGATGCACTTTTCCTTGGGGCTGAGTGTTTGGAAGCTGCAGCTAGTGCAGACTGCTTCAGCGAGACTGCTGGTTGGGGCCAGCTATCAGGAGCATATGTTTCCAGCACAACAAGAATTAAACTGCCTACCAATCTGAGCCCAATTCAAAGTGCTGGTTTTGTCTCACCAATTAAGATGAATGTTTGGTGGGTACACAAGAGAGGGCCTTTTCTATGGCAGTCCCACAATTATGGAACAACCTCCTTGGACCTGGCCTCCACATTGTCAATCTTTAGGAAGCAGTCAAAGAGAGCTTTACTGAGGACTGCAGTTTGATTTTGATTTAACTTTTATCATTGGCAGGCCTAACTGGAGTTTTTAAACTGTAGCATTTATGGGTTTTATAATAGCTTTTTATTGTGTTTTTAATAATGCTTTATTAATATTGTGATCTCTGTTGAATTCTGCAATGGAGAAAGATGGCTAATAAAAGTTTAAAATAAAAACTAATTAATGGAAACCTAGGGCTTCTTTGGGAAACAAATAATAGAGCCCTCAAAGGCATGTTTTTCTGATGATTACTTATTAATTGGTACCAAATTATGTTTTTAAGCTTGTCTTGCAACTTAAAAAAATTCTGAACTCTTTTCTATCTCAATTCTTATTTTTTTGAAACTTTTCCACTAGCTTTACTACTATGTCTTACATTCTTTATTGCCCTGAAAATAAAAGGTATTATTTATGTAACTGTTGTGAGTTTACTTCACTCTTGTTTCACACAAGCACAGAATGCTTTCTTGTATGTTTTGCTAGTGATACTATTTGCATCAGAAATCAGTGTTGGAAACTTTGCCATTCTTAGCCCTACTGGCAAGATATGTCAACGTTTGGAAGTTCTGCTGATTGTTCATAATCGCTTCTTCTGCTGGGAAGGAATATACTTCTATTAGTTGCCTACAACGTACTGATGATTAACAAGACAGACTGAAGTATCCATGCAGACATCAGTTACCTATGAACAGTGGTACTGCTATTCGTAAAGCCAGTCATATGTTCAAGAAGGCAGGTTTGCTATTTTAACAAAGAAAGAGAAGCAGTTCCGCACATTTGCTGTGAAAATGCTTATCAATAAACATTTACTTGTCTCCTAACCTGGTATTTCTGCTTCTAGGAACTAAAAATACAAAGGAGTCAAAATCTCATCTTGCCTCCCAATCTGTTGTTGGGTAGCATAGTACATATTACCTCTGGGCTGGGTGGGGAGAGTTTCCTTGGTGTTTTCCAGTTGATTACACATCACTTGGCAAGGACTCGATAGTTCTGGTGACTATGGTGCACTGAAAATGCCTCCTGGTATTTGGCTTTCAAGTGCAATAGAAGCCACTCCCCCACCTACGTTTCAGTGTAAATCCAGATGTACCAGAACTGACAGGTGTCTGGTGATCCAGAAGGTAGAAGAACTGACTCCCCCCCCTTTTTTTTGCGCAATCAAAAGAGGCTGGCTTGAGAGAGCTTCCAGAGAGAACCCATTGTTTCTGGGTAGATTTTAGACTTCTAAGACAGCAGTTAATATTAACACACATGATGGTAGGCAGCAAGAAGTTTATGGCTGGAATGCAGAGAAGAAATGATGGGGAAGCAACGCTTGGAGGAATTGGGAGGGGAAGGAGTTGAAATGAGAGAATCTAAAAAAGATTGAGGAAAAGGCACATGAGGAAAGGAAAGGATCCTAGCAACCTAGAGTTTCTGTAGAAAATTTAGATCCTTCTGATTTGTGCATAGAGATGCCAGAAAATAACTGAAGCTAGCAGGCATTCTCTCCCCATCAGAGACGGAGAGAGCAGTCACTTTCCTGCCATCAGATTTTTCTGGGAGGCAAGTGTTTAGAGTTAATCTGGATGGTGCCTTGATTGAAACAAATATTGGTCATGTTCCTGTCGAGTAAATGAGGGGCAGATGCTAGCTTGTGGGTCCCAGTCCTTTCATACTATGAAGATGGATGCCAGATTTCCTTAAACAGCTTGAGCCTGGACCTCAAAGGAAGCTGTTCAGAACATCAGCTTTCTGGAGCTCAGAGCTATCTGCTTGACTCTTAATTCACTTACAGGACAATCTCTGCCTGAACATAAACATACCGTTGGACAATGCTGTAGTGAAAGCTCATGTGAACCAACAGGGAGGGACCAGTTGAAGGAGCAACAGAAAGTGGTATGCCGCAGGACTTTTCCTCACTGAGGCAGAACATCAGTGGGTCTCTGAAACTGGAAGTAGACTGCCTTGGTCAGAGCAGATTGAACAAAGGCATTGTTTGTTAAGCCTAGTGATATCTCAGGATCTCACATGTCCAACCACAAGAAGGCCTTTTTCAATCTGTGAACAACAAAGGTGGCAGGGTTTTTTTCTTGCTCTTCAAGTGGAACAAATAAATGCTCCAATGGTTACATGGCCAACAGGTTTGGTTTATCCTTTCCTTCTGATTTCCTTGATACTAATGGTGTTAAACTCAATCTGGTGAAAGCAGAGCTGATACATGTTGCTCTACAGTGGCCAAGAATGCCATGGGTCTCCTGCCCCATTACTTTTATCTGTTCAGTCTCCTCCCATGGGAATTGACAGTAGTGTCCAGTATTCTAATGCAAGAACTAATGTCACTTCCAGAGCTGGCATGGCTGCTAACCGCATAGAGCTAGAAGAGCAAGGGACTCTAGATTAAGAGTTTTCACAATAAGTTACTGAAATCATGCTGTTAGCCTGCAGGTTGTCAACATCTAGTCCCTTTTGAACCTGTGAATGCATTTGGCATTCTGACCCAGGGTGGTGGGCACAGCCACGAAACGGCTGCTGCAGGAGGCAGAGCCAACCACAAAATGTCAGGGAGTGAGGTCATGCATACCTGTAACTCTTCAACGTTTTGGGCAGGAGCTCAGTTTAGCAGGCCGCTTCTTAATATGAACATATTGTTCAAAATACTTGCTTGCATGCACACAGCTTACCTATGTAGTGAAGAATCCTTGTGCTTTGGTGCCAGCTGCTGCCAAACTTAACTTTTAAAAAGCTGCACAGCCAGGCAGAAGCCCTGCTGGGCAAAAGCCCCACCTGCCTCCCTTTTCAAAAATACATGGGTGCCATGAAAGGTATCAGCAAGCACCATCATGTTTCAGACCCCTGATTTAGATTATATGACTGTACCTGGGAAGTTAATCCATAAAGCCCTTTAAGCTCCTCTGAGAGGTGGTATAAAATTGTTCTAAACAATAAACAAATCTCTGCCTTTTGTCAGAAACTCTCTTCTAATGAGAACTTTCATTCCCTTGATCTCTTCAGGGCTTTGCATATGTAAATCAGGCAGACTGAACCCACCAGAAAGTTGGATATTCTCTTCATGGCCTGTTACTCTGTGGAGGGGTAGTGTGTGTGTGTCAAAGGCTCAACAACTGGCTTAAGGATTACATCTTGTTGTCATATGTTTCTCACAGCCTTGGTCCTTCAGAGGCAATTACATCCCACTCAACCAGAAGTGCTTCTACTTCCGTAACTTTTCACACCATTATGTGTGTTTGTGGATATCTGTGTAGCAGTGACCTGAGCCTCTCAATCTGCATTCATTGAATACTACAAAATGGTCTCTCTGTAGTTGATTGGGCAAAGAGTCTTAATACAGATGGTCTAATTGGATAATTTTTTTTTCCTGAGTGGCAACTGGTGTTCCCTCCCTGATTGGATGTGCAGCTTTATAACATCTCAGCTTTAGCAGGTTCTCTCCTTAAGTGATATCCCATATCATGAAATAAGGAGGACATCCTGGACCCATCTGAAAAGCAGATTGTTCTTGTTTTTGCTCTGGCATTCAATTATAATAAGAGTTATCTGTCAGCCTGTTAAAGAAGCACAGTGTTATCTCTATTATATAAGTTATGTTCTTTGTTCCTGGTGTCTTGATTGTTATAATCAAGTCATTCAGACTCAGTTTATTATAGTTTGAATATGGTTTTCATGGAACAAATCAGACTCTGGACAGCTGTGGAAATCTTTGAAGCAAAGATGGTGGGCAGTCCCTCCCCATTGGTGATTGAAAGAGCAACCTATTTCTTGCCTCAGAGGATGATGGGGAGTACTCAGGTGTAGCAAGATGTCCTCTTCATTTTGAAGTATTGTTTTTAAAATAAATGGGGTGGGGGAGATGGGAGTGCTTGGAACTCCTTCGTGCAGACATATTCTATTTCAGAAATAAGATCAGATACAGCAAGACACAGTTTTTGCCTCCAGACCTCATAAGGTTGTTTGGACTTGGAAAAGGAGTTGTAAATTTTGTCTAAGTGCTCAGCCACTTTGGGCGCAGGATACTAGACTAGAGGGGCTTCTCTTCTGATCATTCAGGGCTTCTGTCTTGTATTCAAAAATTGTTTCCAGGGCTCAGAATACAAAGCTAGCGACTAAGGAGAATTAAACAATTGCAGTTGATTTCTGTCCAGCATGCCCAGTACACAAAGCCTTTCTACTCAGACTCTGAACTTCAGAGAAAGGGCTATTTGTTCTGCATTCTGCAAAACCTAATGCGAAGGCAGGGAAACGTCCCTTTTGTCTAAGCTGTCTGCAGTTTAGAGGACTTGAGGGAAAAGGTGTTTTCTCTGCATTCCGAATGAGTTGTTGCAGAAGGGGGAAATGGTGCATGTCTGCTTTCTGCGAAAAGATCTGTGAAAAGATAGACCCACCCTCACCATTTCTCTGCACATGTAATTTTATGTGGCAAAGGATTCACTGTTACCCTAACATTGTGGATTTGTTTGAATAAGACTATGTGAAAGCTGGTAATGTTACAGGGCAGGTGAAGAATCTGGCCCTGTATATTTGGGATGGCTCCTAGATCTTAAAGGAAAACTGTCCTAGTACTTCATTTAGCCCACTCCATGTGTGGTTTTTCCCATATGTTCTTTGAGGTGGGGGAGACAAGAACAGTTTTAGGTAGAGTTGCTAATTCCTGGTTGCAAAACTCCTAAAGATTTGGGGTGGAGCCTGAGGAGGGTAGGTTTTTGAGGAAGAGAAGGACCTCAGAGGGGTATAATGCCACAGATCCCACCTTCCAAAACTGATCTCTGTAGTCCAAAGATCATTTGCCACCTAGGAAATCTCCAGGCTCTACCTGGAGGTTGGCAACCCTACTTTCAAGGGAAGAGGGTGGACTGCTGTGGCTTCATCTGAGTCATGCCAAATCCAGTTGGTTATTTAGGAATAGAGGTGTTCGCTTTTGAAGTGTTACTTTTTGAGAAATCCAGTCAACTTTAACTAAAAGGAAAGAATGTAGCCTGTCGCACAGTTCCTGGACCTAAGCTCCCGAACCTGTCATGATGGCTTCCACAAACCACTTTACCAGTTAACAAAGGATGGTATTGATGGCAGTTATATATAAGTACTTTTTTCCAAGGTAAGAAGGAGAAAGTGTTGGGATACTCAGGGCTCTACTGGTAGCAGGAGCTCCTTTGCATATTAGGCCACACACCCCTAGTGTAGCCAATCCTCCAAGAGCTTACAGTAGCCCCAGTAAGAAGAGCTCTGTAAGCTCTTGGAGGATTGGCTACACTAGGGGGTGTGGCCTAATATGCAGAGGAGCTCCTGCTACCAGTAGAGCCCTGGCGATACATATTTTCCTTCCGTCTGTCCTGTTCTGCTCAAGGGTTTTCTTCTATTGTGATTTGTTCTGTGTTCCCGCTTGTATAAGTACTCATGATTTGATTCCAGATATTTGACGTTGAGATACGTAGTGTTCCTGACTTCCGGTTGATGGCGGCATGATCACGGACTCACCTCCCGGACCTCCCGGGGGTGTCTCCATGCTCCGGCGGAAGGAGGGGGTGAACAGGCTCGTAACCCCCCCGGGGTCCGGCGAAGGGATCCTGGCCAAGGAGCTTTGAGGGGTAGCCTCTTCGATGGCGGAATGCCAGAGAATTGAGGCGCCCCTTCCCTCCAGGGGTTCCTCCAGCCGAGAGACCGAATGGTACAAGTGAAGCTAACCGGGGCAAGCGCAGGAGATCGGGTGTGAAAAATGATGAAAGAAGCGTGGTCGAAAGGCCTATTATGAACGTGAGTCTATTGGGAAACGATTTTTGAAAGAAAAGACGCTCCCTACCCTACTCCGCAGAACGGGAAAAGCGAGCGGGGGGGTGACGCCTCCCATGTGCATAAACTGTTGAGCGAAAGGGGGGAAGCAGAAGAGAAATGCAATTAATTTGCCCAGAAGTACTTAACCAATCGAGCTAAGCAGTCAAGCGCATATTCAGAGATTTTTAAAAAAATTCCGAAAGTAAACAAACGGGAAAAAGATGGCGGGGAAGAGGGACAAGACAAAGACAGACTTTTGAAAATGAAACCAGAGTCCCCTATAGCAAAGGCTATAGCTGAGTTCATGCGCCCTCTACTGGATCAACTGAATAACTTCAAAGAGCAGATGTCCGTGGTAACACAGAGCATTTCTGTGCAACAAATGCAAATAACATCTGATTCAAGTAATGAAGCAGGATGCTGAGAAAGTAAAGGAAGTAGCGGAATCAACGCAGAAAGTGAAGAAGAAAGTGCAAAAATTGGAAAAGAAAACTTCTTTTTTGGAAGATCAAATGCTTCAAGTACAAATGAATAAGGCCAATATGGTCCTGCGCTTCCATGGGGTGCCAGAGAACAAAGGAGAGAATCTTAAAGAACTTATGAGTGAACTACTTGCCCCAGTAACAGAAATAAAGGCGGACTTGTTACTCAACGATATGGATGTGGCCTACAGGTCATATTCAGGATACATAAAGAAAAATAATCTGCCTGGGGAAATTGTAGTAAGATTCTCGAAGAGGCACGTCAGGGATGTTATCCTGAAAGCAGTAGCGGCAACGCCCCTGAAGGCAGGGGAGAATGCTGTGAGAACGCTACAAGGATATCTCATTTGAAGTAAGACAATGCAGAAAGAAATATAAAGAACTTGTGCTCTTTCTCCAAACAAATTCAATTGGATATAAATGGCTATTTCCAGATGGCGTAACATTTAAGATCAAAGAGAAGAAGGAAAAGATTGACTCTGTTCTGAAAGCTCAAGAATTTCTAAAGGAACAGCTGGGAAGGTCAGAGGATGAGAATAAAGAAGAGGACAATAGGTCCAGTGGCGAGCTGGAAACTGGTTCATCTGGTGAGGACTCTTTGTCTGAGCAGGGGGCAGCAGCCCCGAAAAGTCCCTACAAGTTGCGGAAGAGAAGAGAGAAAAAGAAGTAAAGGCTGAAGGACTCTGAATTGTGCCTTTGAGAACTTTGGTTCTTGGGGATGATTGGGGGCACTGTTATTGGGCAGTTAAATGTATACTGGGAGGGGGAAAAGTTTTAAAAGTTTGACACAGTTCATAAAAAGAAAAAAGATGAAAAGACTGGATGTATAAAAGCTAGTTGGAGGATCTCCTCTCTTGGGTTTTTACATAGTAGTGGGTACTTTACTTTCTCCCGTATGTGTAGTTTCCCCCTCCCTTTTTTCTGTTGTAGTTTTTTGTAATGAAAACCCCCCAATAAAAATCCCCCCCCGGGGGGCTCAAAAAAAAAGAGATACATAGTGTTCCTGAAGTCTAATTAACTTGTTTATAAATAATTACATAGGTATTGAAGTCAGTGTATATTTCCTGGATGAATCACACAGTTATATAAACATTAGCCCTAAGGCACAGTTTAAATCTTTAGCTTTAAGATGCTAAAACATCTGAAGTTCTGATCAGGCCGGATCCATCTGACAATGCAACTTTCAGAAGAAGAAAATTGACTTTGACACATTGAATTAACCCATGACACTGCCTAAAGTGCTCCATAGATAGTGTTCTCACCCCCTTGGCGCATATGTTAGCTATGCCAAACTTGGGCTTACCCTTGTAACAGCTGCCAACGCTGAAGGTCAGTGAAGTAATCCTGTTTTCTCATAGGTGCTGTCTTTAGAATCCTGCACTAAAACAAAGTACTATGGGCCCTGATCCATTTCTTTTTCCTTGAGCTACTGCATTGTGAGCTGTTTAGTTCAGTGCATTCATCCTTCTAGTTCATTGAAGTGGTGAATTTCATGTTTTAAGGAAACTTCTGAAATAAGGCTCTTAATTTTGGCTGAAAATCCTACTAGACTGGCACGCTTATCAAGTAATCAGACAGTTTGATCTCTCGTTTGATAGCTCAGTGAAGCCAAGAATGCCACAGAGTAGGTACTGTAGCAGCTTAATTATTATCTCATCGTTGGTTAGCAAGGGTAAGACTGACAACTGCTTATCCTCTAGCCCCTCAGCAGTCAGTGGCAAACCTAGCACCCATACCAAAGCTTCTGCTACTGGCTTCATGGTATAATAGTAGGCAGATGGAATTCCTTTTTAATAGTTGGTGTTACTAGGACAAGTCAGAACTGTTCAATGAATTATATTTGTAGAAATTGTACCCAACATTTAAAATGTTATAAGGAATTCCCTCCCAAATTTGTTTTTATAATTACTGTAAGTATCAGATATGGTGGTGATTAAAAGTTAATGCTTTCAAAATACTTGTCCATTATTTGACAATATTGGACCAGTCAAATGATTGGCCAAATAACCAACCCATTTATTTATTTACCAATGGGAACCTGTAAGGACTTGCAGGAGGTGTCTCATTTTCCCTCCCTCATGATTTCCTTTTTCTTTCCTGAAAGCCCCATAGCTTCTCCCCTTTTCCTGCTTCCTTCTCGCCTTCTAGGGTTGTCAGACTCCAGGTGGGGGCTGAAGGCCTCCTGTAATCACAACAGATATCCCAATTGCAGAGATCAGTTCCCCTTTGGGTTGCCACCTCCAGGTTGGGAAATTCCTGGAGATTTGGGAGTTGTGCCTTGAGAAGGCAAGGTTGGGGGAGGGAAATGACCTCAGCAGGGTTTAGTGCCATACAGTCCACCCTCCAAACCAGCCATTTTATTCAGAGGAACTGATCTCTGTCATCTGGAGATCAGTTGTACTTTGGGGTGATCTCCAGCCCCAACCTGGAGGCTGGCACCCCCAGTTCCCCTGAAGGAAATGGCAGCTTTATAAGATAGAGTCTATGGCATTATACCCCTCTGAGGTCCCTCCCCTCTCTTCAAACCCCACCCTTCCCAGGCTCCACCTCCCAAATCTCCAGGAATTTCCTAACATGTAGATGGAAATCCTATCTCCTTCCCACCCCCCAGCCAACCTGTATTTATCTGCTCCTGTCTTAAGCTTTCCCTCTCCTTTACTCCCAGCAGACTCTACCTAGGAAAACTGTGTCCCAGGAGGCGGGGTCTATGGCACAACAATGGCGGACGCCTTTCCCGTTGCTCCGGGAAGGTGCACCGCACAGCTGCGGAGGGGAGGGGTGCCGCTGGATCGGCACCTTCACGGGGGGGTCAAGGAGCCCCCCCAGGCCATAGGGCTTTTGAGGGTGAGCCTCTTTTCCTGGTATCTGCAGGGAAATTGAGGCTGCCCTCCGTCCTGACGGTCCCCCCCGCTGTCTGTGTCCTCTTAGTGAGGCACAAGCTGTGCTGACCCAGTCAAGCGCAGGAGATCTGGCGAAGGAGCGATTATGAGCGTGGTCAGGATAAAGACCAACAATGAACTGTGAGTTAAAATGAGCGAACCGTAAATAGAAGCGTAAATCCCCCCCCGAAACCTCTTGAGCGATTGGAATCGTGCCGAGAGAGGGACGCCTCTCTGACGCATTTAAATAAGCGGAGGAGGGAGAGAGAGAGAGAATTGTAAACGGATACTTTGAAGCGAGAATCCCCCCCCCCCGAAACCTCTTGAGTGATCGGAATCGTGCTGAGAGAGGGATGCCTGTCTGACGCATTTACATAAGCGGAAGGGGGGGGAGAGAGAGGCGACTGCAAACGGATACTTTGGAAGGACTTTTAAGAGTATAAGCCTGTAGTGGGAGATATCCATGAGCATCTAAGCAATTAAACTGCGTATAAGCGATTTTCAGAGCCGGGGAGAAAACGATTTTATATTGAAAATTAAGTGTTAAAATGGCAGACACTCTAAAAAAGACAGCAAAAAAACTTCGAGAAGAAGGGAAGTGAATGTTATAGAACTCATAGCGGAAGCCACCAAGCCGATTCTGGAGCAACTTATTGGTATTAACCACCAGCTTGCCAAGATAAATCAACAACTCGTGTCCCGGCAGCTGCAGTTGGCAACAACAGCAGAAAAAATGGAACAAAGGACTGTCAAAGCAAAAGAGATGGACACTAAAACTAACAGCGATCTCAAAGAGACAAGGAGGAAAAGCATGAGAGAAACAGAAAATTACAAGGACTTAATTCCTTCCTTGCAGGTGTCTTCAGAAAGTGTCATCTTAAACCCAGATGATAGAAAAGAGTTTGAATCTGCCCCCAAGATCAAGAAGCCTTTGAGATGCCACTGGGCCCCGAGGATGAGACCAAAGAGGAAGAGGCTGAAGATCGGGGGTTTTATCCCTTTGGAGACGGAGTAAGACTTGGCTGCAGAATTTCGAGTGAACGTCTAAGACGCCATCAAGATTTTAGAGAGAATTAGCATAAAGGCAGAAGGACTCTGAAAATTGCCTTTATGAAGCGAGCTGGAGGAGATGCTCTGGGGATTTTCTCATAACAAGTAATAAACAAGCATATAAGCTTAGAAAGACAGGATCTCACAAAGTATATTGTTTATTAACAGCTTTTTTATTACTAACTGTAGTTTAACAGGGTAGTGATCTCCTTCTCTTGGGTTTTTAGTATAGTGTGGGTTACTTTCCTTTCTCCCTAGTGTAGATCCCCCCCCCCACTTTTTTTCTTTGTAGTTTGTGTAGTATTATAAAAAAATTTAAAAAATCCCCTCCAGGGGCTTTAAAAAAAAAAAGGAAAACTGTGTCCCAGTTGTGTGGTGCTGGCCACTGGGCCAGGCCCCCTTCAATGGTAGGGAACCATAAAGGACTTGTAGGGTGGCACTTAACTTTCTCCTAATCCCCATACTATTTCCCTCCTCTTGGCAATCCGCATATCCTCTCCTTGCCGCATTCTCTCCTTCTCAGCCATTCACCAACCTACCTTTTATGTGCCTCTCGTCGTCAGCTATATTTATAATTTATTTGTTTCATTTTTACCACACCTTTGTCCACACTGGGGATCAAAGCAGTTTACCTGATTGTCTTCTCCTTTCTATTTGCACAACAACCCTGTAAGGTACATGCCTGTGTATTGGTTACTCTTTCCTGGAAGACTCGGGTGGAAACAAGGGAGAGACCTTTCCCAGCCAGAGCATAGCTGTTTGCTGCACTGAGCTGATAGTCATGGGCTTCCAGCCCCTTACCTATATTTTTCCATGAGTGGTCTGCAGCCATGCCAAGTACAAACCTCAGGCCGCAGCCAGAAACTATTGGAACATTTCTTTGTTCTCTGTTTTTAGCTTAGGTGTCCCCAACCTTTTTAAGCCTGCAGGCATCTTTGGAGTTCTGGCTCAGCATGTTGGGCACAGCCACTACTGAATGGATGCCACAAGAGGTGGAGCCATCCAGCAGATGTCAAGAAGCGAGATTATATATAACTCTAATAGTAACTCTTCAACATTTCAAGCAGAAGCTCTGTTTAAAAGGATGCCTTTTAATCTGCGCAGTCAGAAGGCCTGCTGGGCAAAAGCTCCACCTAGCCCCTCCCACTTTCTAAAAGCACTTGGCGGGGACCTCTGAGGGGAGACATGATCGAGGTTTATAAGATTATGCATGGGATAGAGCAGGTAGAGATAGAGGTACTTTTCTCCCTCGTGGGAGAACTCGTGGGCACTCAATGAAATTGCTGAGCGGGCGGGTTAGAACGGATAAAAGGAAGTACTTCTTCACCCAAAGAGTGATTAACACATGGAATTCACTGCCACAGGAAGTGGTGGCGGCTACAAGCATGGACGGCTTCAAAAGGGAGTTAGATAAGCATATGGAGCAGAGGTCCATCAGTGGCTATTAGCCACAAGGTATAGATAGGGACTCTGGGGCAAGTGATGCTCTGTCTTCTTGGTGCTTGGGGGGGGGGTCAACAGTGGGAGGGCTTCTAATGTCCTGGCCCCACTGGTGGACCTCCTGATGGCACTGATATTTCTGGCCACTGTGTGACACAGAGTGTTGGACTGGATGGGCCT
This sequence comes from Gekko japonicus, assembly GCF_001447785.1. Lineage (NCBI taxonomy): Eukaryota > Metazoa > Chordata > Lepidosauria > Squamata > Gekkonidae > Gekko > Gekko japonicus. Next base: position 608,843 of record NW_015160235.1, read on the forward strand.
TTGGCCTGATCCAAATTGGCGTCTCTTATGTTCTTATGACCATAGCACCCACAAGCACCACACTGGGGATCCCCGATTTAGCTCTTTAAGTAAATGTTGTAATTCTTAAGCCTAAGTGAGATATTAAATAATTGGTAATGTAAACTATTAGGTGTGGTAGGTTAAAGTGAAGAAATTTATGGGAATAAGATTTAATTGTGAGGCATAGGTTGATGTAAGTAAGATGTTATGATGGATTGTCAAGTGTAATGCCTCACAGAGCCAGAGAACCTTTGAGAGACAGGCTGTTCAAATGGAATTCCGTGGAGAGCGTCAGTTAAGAAATGACAGTTGGAACTCACAGTTGAACAAGAGACAGTTTAGCACTGACTGTGCATTGGGAAAGTGGCAGGAGGAGTGGGTGGATCAATGAGGATCTCCATTCAGGCTGAAAAGGGGAAATTGCTTCTAGTGAAGAGTTGTAATCCCCGCTCAATGAAAAGGGAGATAGTTGTAAAGAGAGAGGTGATCCCTTGGTATGTATGTATAGAGAAGGATTTTGGGAACTTGGTTGTGTGCCCCTGCCTTCAAAACCATAAGAGTCAGTGAAATTCAAGAACTTATACCTGAGTGTTTAAGCAGACACTGCAAAGAAAGCCTCAAGGTTTCAAAGACATTGTAGAAAAGCAGAAACACCTACTTGTTGGAAACAAATGATCAAACTGAGGTCTGTAATCACGCTAGTTATTCTCATCTAATCACATCATACATTCTGCCCCTAAATTCAACTGACCTTTTCCCTTCCAAATTAAATAAAATATTTTATTGTTAAAAATTTCAAAAGTCTCTCATGTGCCATTATGGAAGTAGAATAGAAGCAGAGGATTTTGTTGCTTCCCTCAAGTCTAAGGTAAAGGTTCCCTTGCTCAAAAGCCAGTCGAATCCGACTCTAGGGTTGCGGTGCTCATCTCCATTTCAAAGCCGAAGAGCCAGCGCTGTCTGAAGACGTTTCCATGGTCATGTGGCTGGCATGACTAAACACCAAGGCGCACGGCACGCTGTTACCTTCCCACCGAAGTGGTACCTATTTATCTACTTGCGATTTCTTGCTTTCGAACTGCTAGGTTGGCAGGAGCTGGAACTAGAGACGGGAGCTCACTCCATCATGCGGCACACTCGGGTCTCGAACTGCTGAACTACCGACCTTCCACAGCCTGCAGTTCAGCGTCTTAACCACTTGAGCCACCACAGCTCCTCCCTCAAGTCTAGGGGTGTGCAATTTTTTAAAATTAGGTATTTTTCAATTTGGGTTTATTGGATCAAAAAAATCGGTATTTCTGAAAAATCCCAGATCATTTTTGGAAATCCCCCCCCCCCCGGGTTCAGTAGACCTGAGAAGAAAAATACTGGGATTAAAAAAAAAGTCAGCCCAACCCTGGGCTTAGCTTCTCCTGCAGCTTGGTTTAAACTGCACCACAGGAGAAGCCAGCTCCAGGATCTGCATGCTGCAGAAGGATCACTCCCCTAGGCACGCATATCCTGGTTGGGACACCTTCTCCTGAAGCCAAGTTTATACTGGGCTGCATGAGAAGCCAGCTCCAAGCTGAACTGGTGGGAACAGTCTGCTCCCCCCAGCACAGCCAATCTATCAAAATATATAATAACGTAAAAGGGTGGGATAGCCATAGACAAATAAAAAAGAAGAAAAAATAAATATAGGGGCTGCTCAAGAAGAAAGAAGAAACAAAAGGAAGATCCTGTGTGTGAGGGATGAAAGAGGGCAAAATTGCCACAGATGTCAAAAAAGAAGAGTAATGAGTTTCGGGTGTGTGTGTGTGTGTGTGTATCATCCCCACAGAATTCCACTTGCTTTTTGAGTGATATAAGAGAAATGTTTGTAAGTGAATTACAGAACAAAGAGCAAATAGTAACAAAATTAAGAGATGAAGCTTTAATAATCCGTAATGAAACAATCTGAATATTTTCACGTCTCCCCTCTTATGATCCAGAAAATACATAGTCTGAGGTTCTCAGCTGATAAAGAAATAATGAAATTCCACACAGGTGGGGAATTCCCTTTAGACTTAGTTTTTTTAAATTATTATTATTTTTTATTAAATTTAAACTTTAGACTTAGTTTTCATGTAAAAGGGTAACTCAGAATATTAGATGTTCCATAGAAGCATAGGATATAGTTCAATACTTTAATTTGATAATAGTGAATGATAATTTAAATAGATAAGAAAGGAAAGTTTATATGTTTCTTTCAAAATCGATAAGGACATTTAAACTATTTAACTGATATTTGGTGGTGGTTAAATCCTAATGGGAGAGGTTATAACATATGACCTGCAGGCCAGATTCGGCCCCTGCTGGGTTAGGGTTAGGGTTAGGATCCCTGCTGGGATCCTATCTGGCCCACAAGCAACTGGCTTTCTGCTGCTTCCTGTTCCTGCTCCCTGTATCGCAGCTCCTTTTGTCCAGTATCTCCTATTTCCTGCTTCACAGAGGAGAGAAGGAAAGCCAAGCCTCCCTTCCCTTGATTAGCTGAGAGCTCTTCCCCCCCTCCTCTGGGAAGGGAGCGGGAAGGAAACAGAAAGAGAGAGAGGAGAAAATGCAGTTCCATGGCACTTTTAAGACCAACAACATTTTGTTCTAGGTATCAGGTTTTGTGTACCTGCACACTTCTTCGGGGTGGGTGGAGGAAAGAGCCAGAGAGAGTGCACGCGATGGAGCCCCATGGCACTTCGAGAGATTCCCCTTTCCAATTCTAACAGATGAAATGGAAGAAACCTAACAACACAACTTGCATTCTTTATTAGTGGAAGGGAGCAAGAGTCCAGTATCACCTTAAAGACTAACAAAATTTGTCACAGGGCATGACCTTTCAAGAGTCACTGCTCGCTTCTTCAGATACAGCTAGAATGTAAGTCCATCTGTCCTTATATCTTGTAGAATGAAGTGATTTCGGATGCCAAATGTCAATATCAGGGATTGGTATGTAAGAAGAAACCTAGGTCTCAGTTCAGTCCAGGAAACTGCATTGTCTTGAGCTTTATGATTAGTTGCAATTCAGCAGTCTCTCTTCCTAATCTCCCTTTGGGATTCCTCTGTAAGAGAACTGCTACTCTTAGGCCAGCAACTGAATGTCCTGGAAGGTTAAAATGTTCCCCCTCTGGTTTCTGAATGTTGTGGTTACTGATAGCAGTAGAAAGAGTAAGAGGCCAGTAGCACCCTAAAGACTAACAAAATTTGTGGTAGGATATGTGTTTTCATGAGTCAGTGCTTACTTCAGATTTATTTCCATTTATTCTTTGCATCTGCCTGCACTGAATCTTCCTGTACCAAACTCTGAGACCTAGATTTCTCTTCTCATTACCAATGTTACCAATCAAATGAAGAGTTTTCTTGCAAATCTAATCTGTAATGGATTTTTGGTTAGGCACAAAAGCAAATTAGAAGACTGGTGGCTCAATAAAACATTTGTTTTCTAAGCTTTATGGGTTGATTTATCTCACAAGAATCAACAATACCAAATTTTGTTTATAAATGCAATCAAACTTCAGGATATGGGGTCACCAGACAAATCTGGGAATTTACATGGTCGGTGGGGTCAACATTCTCAGTTTGTTTGAACATTAGAGAGAATTTATACAAAATGATTCACCAGTTGTATCTGACCCCAAAGATGAATGCTAAGATTTACAATTCTTCTTTTGGGGTGTGTTGCTGTTGCTGTGTTGAGTCAGCTGATGCAGTGTCATATTAGAGAAAAATTGCTGTCCTGCAGAGCGGTGGCCTAAATGGAGAGGTAGAAATTAACCCAAAAATTATGCTACTAAACTAGGTTTTGATGATTCCAAAGAAATTGCAAATTATAACTTTGAACTTTTTAACAGCTGCACTCTTGGTGTTTGCACAACATTGGAAACTGAAAGGTATTCCTGATGTAAATGAATGGCTAGAAAAGGTAAAGGATGTCTGTCTGATGATTAAACTCACATCCTCCCAAAGGAATGAAAATCTTGATACAAGTGGTCAAGGATCATTAATCATATTCAGATCAAAATTGTTGCATTACAGGGTATAGTTTGAGTTTGATCATCATGTATATATTCTTGAAATTTATGCTTGTAAATTTCTTGTAAAGAGCCAGTTTGGTGTAGTGGTTAAGTGCGAGGACTCTAATCTGGGAGAACCGGGTTTGATTCCCCACTCCTCCACTTGCACCTGCTGGATAACCTTGGGCAAGCCATAGTTCTGATAAGAGCTGTCCTTGAAAAAGAGCAGTTTCTGTCAGAGCTCTCTCAGCCCCACCTACCTCACAGGGTGTCTGTTGGGGAGGGGAAGGGAAAGGAGTTTGTAAGCCGCTCTGAGACTCCTTTGGGTAGTGAAGGGCGGGGTATAAATCCAATCTCTTCCTCTCTTCTTCTTCTTGTAAGTTAATGAGTCTCTCTCATGGATCACTGCCTTGATGTGGCGAGGGGCCTTGCGTGGTTTGATGAGGCTGTGGGCTGTGCCACGGAGGGCCACCCAGAATGGACAGGCCACAGCAGAGAACTCAGACAAAATGTGATCCACTGGAGAAGGAAATGGCAACCCACTCCAGTATATTTTCCAAGAAAACCCCTGGACAGTAACAAAAGGCTAAAAGATATGATGCTGGAAGATGAGCCCCTCAGGTCGGAAGGTGTCCAATATGCTACTGGGAAGAGCAGAGGGCAGATACAAGTAACCCCAGAAAGAGTGAAGCTGCTGGGCCAAAGCCGAAAGGATGCTCAGCTGTGGATGTTTCTGATGGTGAAAGGAAAGTCTGATGTTGCAACGAACAATACTGCATAGGAACCTGGAATGTAAGATCTATGAATCAAGGTAAGCTTGACGTGGTCAAAAATGAGATGGCAAGACGGAACATCGACATCTTGGGAATCAGTGAACTAAAGTGGACTGGAATGGGCGAATTTAACTCAGAAGACCATTATATCTACTACTGTGGCCAAGAATCCCATAGAAAAAATGATGTGGCCTTTATAGTCAGCAAGAGAGTGTGAAAGGCAGTAATGGGATACAATCTCAAAAGCAACAGAATGATCTCGGTCTCAACCCAGGGCAAACCATTCAACATCACAATAATCCAAGTTATGCCCCGATGACGGACGCAGAAGAGGCTGAAGTGGACCAGTTCTATGAAGACCTACAACATCTCATAGAACTAACACCAAAAAAAACATGTCCTCATCATCACCGTCCATTAAGGGAGGCAGGAACTATTTTTTTCCGCTTCTTGTTTCCAGCTTTATGAGAGTCACCCTCTCCAGTTTGTTTCCTGTCTCAGAAGGGAGAGCAGCTTCAGAGACAAGCTCCTACTCTTTTTAGATTTAGACTTAGATTTTTTTCTTCAAACTTACCTTTCTACCTTTTATCTGTTCCTTCGCTCCTCCTGTCCTTGAAGAAAGGTGCCCGCCAAGCCCTTGACCGCCTACCCCCACTGAGTACCAGAGAGTGGAGAAGGGAAGCTTGAGCGCTAGACTGCTGAGGTTGATTAGTGGTTTTTTAAATCAAGCCATTAAATCAAGGCTTTTTTTTGGTATGTCTGTTTTTGTGTTTATTATCGAAAATAAATAAAATAATAACACAAAAAAAGACGTGTTATATAGTTTTTGGTCCATAAATAGTAATACTTTGTTTTATATAAATAAAACATTATAGTTTAAGCCAATATAGGTTTAAGGGAAACAGAATGATACATGCATGTACATAGGATTAAAAATTAACTTTTCATATAGTTGATTTCCTTTGCTATAGCTCAAAGTTGTGATTCCTTTGTATGTTCTTTATCTAGGAAAGCCCAGTTTTGGTAGATAAAAACATTTTTCTGCTCTAGATCTAGTAAAGCTTGTACTTCCAGAAAACAGAAGTAGTGGTATACAGAGGGTGAACAGAAAAGCTATTGTATGCTACATAATAGTATCTACACAGCTTTAGACACTAGAATCCTTTATTAAGATAAAATATTTCCCACAATGTAGCTCTGTTAGTCTCTGTTCATTTTTTTTAAAATGCCTTCCTTCAGACTGTTGATCAAACATTTCCCCTGAATTTGTCATTACCTGAACTAAAACTGCTGAGGAATGGTAAATTTACAAATTATTGCTTCTTCTGAGTTGACATATTTTCTTTAACACTGCTTGGCACAGATTGTGTTAGGAGAACATATAACTTTGGCCACTTTTCCTTTATCTTTTGATCTTTATAAAAGCTCCTGATCTAATACCAAATCCATTCAAAAGTTTACTGTAGAGCATTGCTAGTCTTCCTGATTTCTCGCTTTGATCTTTGACGGTAGTCAGTGACCAGTGCTATTTTATAACAGCTACCTAAAGAAGTTGCATATGGCAGGATCGTGTAGTTCTGGGTAAGTAATGTGACAATAAGCCTTTTTTGGCTACTGCATTGGAGCCTGTTTATTTAGTTAAAACTAGGACTTCAGGAAGGCCGACTATTGACAGTGTCTTATGTTTAAGCCATTCTTGAGCACAGTCCAAGTGGGAGGTACATTAGGTGTGCAGACTTTTGGCAAATTTTAGAAATCTGAGTAAGGATGACTGGTCCTACCTCTCCCTATCCGCTGAGCAAGGAATGGGGAAGTGTATTTTGAAGAGACACTTTCTCCTGTTTCCAGTTTGATATGTTAATCTCATTCTTTCTTTCTGTTCTCTGCTGCTGACTCCCATTAGAAAGGTGAGCAAGGTCATGGGGACTTCCTTAACAGAGAACAGTTGGAAAACAAAGCAGGGAGTCAGAGGCAAGGATGGGGGGCAGAGTAGTGTCCAGGTTAATAGAAATATTTCCTGAGGTGAACACCTTGTGGAGGGACTGAAGGTGTAGGTAGACAAAAGTGAATTCTGATCTGTTAAAGAGTTTAGCTCTTTTTCATATACTTCCCAACTGCTCAGTTTAATCTCAGAGCTGTAGATGTTCACAACAAGTAATGATGTAATGGAAACACTGACGTTTCAAGCCTTGAGAAAGGAAAGTTACTTGTGCCCTGTGAAGCAGGCAGCTTTTATATATTTATACATGTGTTCGCTGTTCTAAGAAAGAGGAAGGTGGAAGTAACCAAGTCCATGAAACAGCATACAATATATGCCTTGCATAATTGGAGGGTGTGCTCTTGGACACCAGATATTCAATACTAGAGGGTGATAAAATGTTTGCATACTTTAACTTGTATATCCCATAACATAACATAACATTATTTATTACGGTCAAAGACCCATCAAACAGCATACAGGATCAAAAAAGCAATCCCAAGTTACCAAAACACTACAGAGAAGAGACATCATAAGGAGTATTAAGGAGGTGCTTGCGCTTTGCAAATGCAGTAAAAAGAAATTTAGCAACGTTCCTTGATATTGCAGTGAATTTATCCTCCAATAGATATTTCAACACAAGTTCCTCAGAATGGATTGCTAGTTGTCCTTGGACCCTAAATGACCTTAATATAGGTGTAATTAAGAGGGCTCTTTCTTCTGCATAATAAGAGCAATGAAATAAAATATGGGGGAGGGTCTCAATTGACTCAGAGGGGCATGAGCAAAGTCTCAAATGCCTAGGGATACGTTGGAATCTTCCGGAAAGAACTGCTGATGGAAAAGCATCAAATCTGGCTCTGGAGAAAGCCCATCTATGATTTGGGTTGGAGATATTAGCTAGATATAGAGGAGTAGTCATATAAATTTCGGGTTTCAGAGATTTATAGAGCGGCGGGGTTGCGGCGTAAGTCATTTGCAGCTCAATATCTCTGAGACGTTGAGCGACAATAGATTTTGCCGTGGCATAGCCGCTTTCCAGAAGTTGGTACGGGTCTAATCCTAATGTTCTCAATTTGTTAGTGGCTCTAGTGGACCACTGGGGATAAGGAGATGCGGCCAATAAGAGTGGAAATAGCCCAGCGGGGAAAAGGTGGACTTTCAGCCAGAAGCAGAGAGAATGCAACCATATATTCAGTTCGACTGTACTGAGACCAGCTTCTTGTCTCAAAGTGACAATGGAAGTACATCTTGGAGTATTAAATAAAGATCTCAGGAATTTTGATTGGACTAGTTCTAGCGCCTGAAGATTTGTAAATCGCATAATTTGTGTCCCATATCTCAATTGGGCTAAAACTTTAGCAGAAAAAAGTTTCAAGGCAGCTGTAATAAAGTGTGCACCATCCTTTCTAAAGAATCTTAGTATAGCAGAAGCAGTTCTTTCCGCCGAGATAGCCACTGATTTGATGTGAGCTGCAGGGTTACCATTATATGCAAATGTAACCCCCAAGTATTTAAAAAACTTTACCTGCTCGACATCATTCCCATTTACTTTCCAGGTGTATTTTTTTAGCCTTTGATTGAAACACATTATTTTTGTTTTGGAGAAGTTAATTGATAGCAGATTTTCCTGGCAGTGGCTAGAGAAGGATGTAAGTGCTCGCTTTAGACCTATTCTGGTCAGAGATAAAAGAACTGTGTCATCTGCATACATAAGAACAGGTACCTTATATTCAAAATTGAGTTTGGGTGCATGAACATCGATGGTACGCAAATCGGATATAAGAGAGTTCACATAGAAATTAAACAAAAATGGGGCTAACGGACAGCCCTGTCTAACACCCCTCCTCAACTGAATAGGTTTGGATAGTCTGCCGTCCGAGGTATATTTTACCTGAAGAGTGTTATTGCTATGGAGATTTATTATCAAATGGAGAAGCCTTTTGTCTATGGTGGTAGCATTCAATTTTGACCATAGTGTCACACGGTCGATTGAATCGAAAGCTGCCTTCATATCAATGAAGGCGGCAAAAAGGGTTCCTTTTTGATGTTGTATGTGTTTAAATATTAGATAGTCCAACACCAGACAATGATCTAAAGTTGAACAACCGTGGCTAAAACCCGCTTGCTGAATATTGAGAATATGTTCGGTTGCCAACCAAGCACACAATTTAAGGCAAAGGTATTGGGAATATAGCTTACAGATAATGTTTAACAGACTAATTGGTCTGTAGTTGTTCAGGTCAGCTCTATTGCCTTTCTTATATATGGGGATTATTATGGAGAGACCCCATTCAGCTGGAATTTGGCCAGATTGATCTATATAAGTGAAAAGATTGGCCAAAATTGGGGCCCACCAATCAAGATTGGCCTTTAAAGCTTCCGCAGTGATAAAATCACTGCCTGGAGCTTTGCCTTTTTTCAAGTTGTTAATTAGATGTTCAATTTCCTGTGCAGAAACCGGGTCCCAGGAGGGGATGTTCTCGAGAGGCGTGGTACTTGTATATCCCTTTATTTTCTATGTATAGGGTTGCGGAGCAGGATACGGGGACTGGAGTGATGTGTGACACTGTCACTCCTGGGGCAAGACCCAGAAGTGATGTCACTGCATTGAGTGACACTCCAGACTCTACAGTAAACTCCATAGAGACTGTGGAACTTCCTTGAGTGTAGCTCATTGTGGGGAGACAATGTTCTTGGTCTTCATCTGGTAGTGATCTCACTCTGTTGTGCAATGTTGTCTCCCCATTATTGTTCCCACTGCTGCATCTCTTGGCAGAGTAATTAATACAGTAGAGGTACAAAATCTGATTTAAGTATAAAGTTTTAGTCAGGAACTAATATACTTGATACTGAAGAGGAAAGACAGAGATAGTGTCCTAACTACATGACTAGCTGAGAGAGAGATTATGTGTGGAACCTCTGAGAAGAAGCAGGATATTGTGGTGAAAGTAGCAATCTAGAGGCAGACAAGGAATGACACTTAATGGGAGGGAAGGTGTTGACCTCCTATCCCAGGGGTGTCGAACTCATTTGTTATGAGGGCTGGATCTGACATAAATGAGACCTTCTTGGGCCGGGCCATGTGTGTCATAAAATGTAATGCCAGGTAGTGGAGATATAAACTTTATAAAGGACACAAACACAAAGGTGTTTTTTTTACTTAAAATAAAAACATGCTTAAAACATTAGCACTCTTGCAGTATTTTGTTTATTTAACTGTGTCTGATAACTGACACCATTTTGGTGTAGTGGTTAAGTGTGCGGACTCTAATCTGGGAGAACCCCACTCCTCCACTTGCACCTGCTTGGGCAAGCCATAGTTCTGTTTTTGAAAAAGAGCAATTTCTGTCAGCTCTCCCAGCCCCACCTACCTCACAGGGTGTCTGTTGTGGGGAGGGGAAGGGAAAGGAGTTTGTAAGCCGCTCTGAGAATCTTTTGGGTAGTGAATAGCGGGGTATAAATCCAATCTCCTCCTCCTCCTCCTCCACCTCTTGCTCTGAATTACTGCATCAAAATTTCTGTGCTGCTGCAATCTTGAGTATGCTGTTAGGTGTGTATCTGTAAGCTGCAAACCTATAATGATGATGCAGCAGCAGAACTGGAAGAAGAAGCAGAACACAGCCAGTTCCACTGTGGGCATCCGGGGGCGTAATCCAGTCTCCAGGCCGCATGTTTGACACCCCTGTCCTTTCCTGTTTAATTGTATTCTTGCTGCCCCCTGCAGGGTCTTCTTTGTACACCAGACATTGCCTATTCCAGCACCTCTTCTCAAGTTCTAGTGTACAGAGTCCAGAGTTAATCTTCTTACATAGCCTTTCCAACTTTTCTCAAAAGTGGCTTGGCGAGTGTGCCTGCAGTCATTTCATCTGTAGAACAGTATTGCAACTCAACAAGCCATTCTTGCATCTTTATTACTAGGTGATGCTTCATATCCGTGTGTTTAGGTTGTGAGTTGATCTTCTCCATCTGTGCAAGTTTTATGCATCCTTGGTTGTCTTCAAAGAGTTGTACTGGTTTGGGTTCCTCTATCCCAAACCAGTATTAGTTGCAGTATCAGTTTCATGCTTTTGCTGTGGATACATATTCAGCTTTAGTTGAGGACACAGCTACAGTTTCTTGTTTCCTGCTACTCCACCTGTTGTCATAGAAGTATACATGTTCACTGGTTGACCTTCTGTCTGTAGTATCTCCTGCTCAGTCTGTATCCATGTATCCCACTAGTCTGGGCTTGTTGCTTGTTGATAACTTTAGTTTCAGATGTGCCATGCCAAGCAGGTACTTTGCAAGTCTTTTGACAGCATTCCAATCCCTTTTGCTCGGTGATTCAATCTTTCTGTATAACATGTCCACAGCTGCTATGATGTCAGCATGCATTGATGTGCTTATGGAAAGAAGTTTTCCAAAAGCTTCTCTGTAATGCTTGTTGTTGTGCAGAAGTTCACTACTTCCTTGCTGGTTCAGGTAGTTCATTCCCACAGGAGTGCTTTCTGGTTTAGCTCCTTTCATGTTCATGTAGTCTAGAAATTCTTGGGTTTTCTGCTTCTGATTGAGGATATAGCTTATGGCTTCTTCTGTTCTGTTTGTATTCCAAGATAGAAGTTGATGTTTCCTGATTGATGCACTTCTACTTCTTGATTCAGATGTTCAGCTATTTCATCATAGTCTTCCTTCTCTTCATAGCATACAACCAGGTCATTCACAGAAGTCAGAATATAAGTTTATTTATTGTCTTTATATCTTGAGTATAGGCAATGTTCCACCTTGCCTTACTGAAATCCTTCCTTGGTTAGCATTTGATAAAGTTTCTCATTCTAACGTCTTGCAGCCAGTTTCAGCTTGTGGATGCTCTTTTGCAGTTTACACACAAGTTCCTTACCTTTGGATTGTTTAAATCCTGATAGCTGTTACACTTGGTCTGCTTTTCTTTGGGAATATAAATGTAGGCTTTTGATCCAAACACTCTTAGGTGATTCAGGCTGGGTTTGTGCGAATACCACAGCTCAAATGGTGTATAGTACTTGCACCTTTAATAGGTACTCCTACAGGTAGGCGGCAGTGTTGATTCCTTCTCCCTAGTTCTTGTCAGGTAGCTCTGCCTTGAGTGTACATCTAGATGTTTCAGTAAGAGCAATATTTCCTTTCTGCTACACCAGTTTGCTCTGGAGTGTATGAGACTATAAGCTGATGCCCTATTCTTTGTTCAGTCAAATAATTTGTTATCTCATGACCCGTGTATTCCCCTCTATTAGTGTAGATTGCTAGTGGCTTTCTTTGGAATCTGTTATTGGCCATTGCCACATATGCTTTAAATTTTTCCAGCAATTGACTTTTCTCTTTAATTAGGTAGGTCACAATGTATCTTTAGTGATCATCAAGAAAGGCTAGCACATATTTATTCCCACTAGAGGTATGAGTTTTTGTTGGTGCACACACACAAACACAGATGCATTAATGGATGGGAAGTAGGCTTTCAGGCCCAATTTCAGAAATATCAGTTGGCTGGAGTTTAAGACTTTGGATAATTTGCGCTTTGAGATATGGTGATATGGTGAGATTTATAACAGTCTGGTCATGTACTAGAGATCACTTCCACAAGCCTCCACATCAATGCTCCCTCTATGCTGTGGAGTCTTATGAGCAAAAATTCTACTTTTGTAAGTTACTGGCATTAAAGCTCTGAGTGAGCAATTTGGCTACTGCATGAATCAGTTTGCTCTGGAGCCATCCTTCCTGAGCTAAGACAAAAATATGTGAGCTAGAGGCTAAAAAACTATGAGCTGTCTCACACTAACTCTGCTTAGAGTGAACACTGCTCCATACATGTAAAGGTTGCCAGCTGACCACTTCATGCTGCCAGCTTTGAGAACTCTTTGTATGTAATGTGTGTTGCAATGCTAGCCTGCCTTAATGAGAAGAAATAGTTTCTCATGTAACTGTGTAGATCTTAGGCATAGTGACACAGTATATCAAGCTTGAACTTCTTCATTCTGAACTAGTATATTTTTAATTGAAAAGATCAATAGACCAGGCATTAGCAGATCTATGGTGGGATTTTTTGAAGGCAAAAAGCAACTTTTGGGAGGGATAAATTCTTTTCATGCAGCTCTTTTGATTTAAATGGATAACTTTTCTACAAGCTATGGCCTTTATCTGATGGAGTACACAATTAACCTTCTATCATTGATCTGCTACCGGCCTTATTTAGTTTGGCTCTGATAAGGTGTCAAGTCTTCATAGGCACAGGAGGCTGTAACTTCAGTATACTTCTAACATCAGATCTTAACATTATATACGTATTGAGAGAGCTCTGTCCATACCTCAGCTGTACGTGAATTAACATGCAGACATGAAATTGGACTTTGTCAAAAGTTGCATCTTGGCTTCTAGATAATCATTCATATGTTATAGAAGCTGAGGTTGCATTCCTGCATTTTATAAACAATTGTTGCAGTTAAATAACCAGTAAGGTACAGGTGACAGTAGAGCATTTATTGACATGCTAGCCCTTTGCCCATTAACCAAGAAGGACAAGAACAGCAGTGTGCCTTCACATTGCAATTGACTCATGGAGACCCCAATCTCAGGGCATTCCAAGCAAGAGATGAGCAGAGACGGTTTGCCAGGAGCTTCATTTGCACTACTAGTTTTGTAATTATAATTTAAGATAGAAATTAACATGTATAGACTGAGTTGACACTGATAAAGCTGTAAGCATAATTGCAGTCTAGGTCAACAACATTCTGAAGCGCCAGCAAACAGAAGGGTTAATGTTAAACTAAACTATAGGGCTGATTTTCAAAACTTTTTCTCCAAAACCTTTTTTTCCATAGAATAATAGCATGGAGGAATAGCTAGGAAAATTGCTATAGGGAAATGAACTCTGCGGATGAATGTTTTCAGTGATATTCTTCTGCTGAGGAAACATGCTGCTTGGTTATTTTTTATTCAACTGAAAATATGTCAGTGGTAGCACATAGGTAAAGAATCTACTTCATTTTTGAGCAACTGAAAGAATGTGTTCCCTGTCTTTTCCTGAAGCACCCTGTGTCTTGAGTATTACTGACAAGATTGCAAAATGCTTTGCATGCTTAGAATATGGTTTCCTATGCTTTGTAATTATTTGAACTTTAGGGAGTTTCTAGTGCTTGGTTCATAGGCATCCAGGGTTCAGTGTAATTAAAAAGGTTATAGTTCTGAGCAGTCTAAATTTTCTAAAATGTATTTATTTGAATTTATATCCCACCCCCCGTGGGCAGGCTCAGGGCGGATAACAACGGTGTAAAATACAAAGTTAAAGCCAGATTTAAAACAACAGTATAAAATACTATACTCCTAAGTACCATGTCAGCTCTGATAGAACCATATCAACAGTAGTGGAAGATTTTAAGATGTTAGGATCCAGGCTGCTGGTAGGGTTGGCCACAAAGAGGTGACACGCCCGCCACCTCAACCAAAAGCCTGTTCAGCTTCTATAATGGCAATGTGGCATATTTTGATGGACTATAAAGATTATAATTTGTTCTCAGAAAATTTGCCTCTCCCAAATAACACAGTTATGCCCTTTTATAATTGTAGGTAAATTCATGATTATGCCAGTGTCATATAAGTTCTTCATTTGAAATAGAAAAATGCAATTTCTTTCACTTGATCAAATCCACTATGATTTATTTCTGCCATAGTTCAGAGTTTATCCATTCTTCTGATACAACGTCAGTATTTTATACTAAGGCACTTTGTCCAGGCATTAAATCCACTTCTGGGTTCTTAATGGCGTAGTGATTAATGCAAATTTTCAGTTCACTTCTCCTTTACACATGTTTGTTCATACAACTTGTTAATACAGTCTGTATCTTATACATGTGTGTTTGTGGATTTGAAGTGTCGTCCCCCCCCCGGAATAGTAAACAGCAGCAAGATTATTTCTCTTAAACCAACCCTGTGGTTTTATTTATGATGATATAGCACTTGCGCAAAAAAAAAAAAGGTGCTTGATCACAGCCATTTAAAAATTTGGGGAAGATAAAATGTTATATGGAACACATGTGGATATAAACCCTAATCTGCTTTTAAATTCTTTTAAGGTCATGATGGTATCAATTCCAGAATACTATGAAGGCAAGAATGTCCTTCTCACAGGAGCTACTGGTTTCATGGGAAAGGTTCTTCTTGAAAAGCTGTTAAGGTCTTGTCCAAAAGTAAAAGCAGTTTATGTGCTGGTGAGACACAAAGCAGGGAAGATGTCCCAAGAAAGAGTGGAAGAAATGATCAGCTGCAAGGTATGATTCCGTAAATGATCATATTCTGTATGATTCTATAAATGATCATATTGTGTTTTCTCTTTACAAGCATGTTTGTGAATCAGTTTCTACTCAAAACAGGCATGTGTAATGGTTCTGGTCAAAAGTTGCAGCTAAATTAATTTGATCAGAGGTAAGCATGAGACCTTGATTCCTGTAATTAGAGTGCTTGTTTCTGGCCAATGTGTACATAGTTGCTTTGCATTCTGGTTATAAACATCTGACATTATCCAGATACCATGAATTGTTTCTTGGCTGCTTACCTGATAGTATTTGGCTCTAAATGTTCATGTATCTTCTCCAGCTCCTTACAGTGAAGCAAACAATATTTGTTTTTACTATTTTAATTCTTTCAGATATTTTTGTCCTGCAGGCAGAAGGGCAAGTGTAGTAGATTATTTTGTTGCGTCTGTTGATTTATTCAAAAGACTTGAATCCCTGGAAGTAAAAAGTTATTTGGGGGGGGGGTGATCACTATCCAGTACAATTACTATTATGCCTAGACATCTCTCGCCTTTCATCTAGGGAACCTAGCCCTATCTCAAACATATAACACCTTAAGATCATTGAGATGGTGTGAACTATTGAAGAGAAAATGAAAATAGTGGTTAAGTGTGCGAACTCTCATCTGGGAGAACCGGGTTTGATTCCCCACTGCTCCACTTGCAGCTGCTGAATGGCCTTGGGTAAACCATAGTTCTGAGAAGAGGTGTCCTTGAAAGGGCAGTTCTTGAAAGAGCTCTCTCAGTCCCACCTAACTCACAGGGTGTCTGTTGTGGGGAGGGGAAGGGAAAGGAGTTTGTAAGCCGCTCTGAGACTCCTT
The DNA here is from genome assembly GCF_001447785.1 of Gekko japonicus. Lineage (NCBI taxonomy): Eukaryota > Metazoa > Chordata > Lepidosauria > Squamata > Gekkonidae > Gekko > Gekko japonicus. The sequence continues at coordinate 624,757 of NW_015160235.1, forward strand.
TGGGTAGTGAAGGGCAGGGTATAAATCCAATCTCATCCTCCTCCTTGCAGTAGCTGTATGAGCATCACTAGATAGATTTCACAGCTGGTTTATGTCATTATGGTGACTTTGCATGGGCTGTGCTGCCACCTATGTAAAGTATCTATGTGTGCTTAGTTAGCACACAACACAATACTGAATCTCTAGCATGCAAACAAACTTTGGATGAATTGCAGCACAGTTTAAATGAGACACTTCACCTGTGCAAAGTTACACAAAGCAATTCTTTGCCTCACCAGTATGGTGTTTAAATTGGGCTTAAGCCTGTTTGAAGAAAACTTGCAGCAATAATGAAATGGAGTGCAACTAGTGATGACCACTAGAATAGGATTAGTTTTGCAACACAAAACTGATTTACATCTCATTTTCGGCAGTCAGCTTGCTGCATGCCCTTCTTTAAGTAACTATTTCAGACCATGTTTTTTGTCTGTAAAATCATCTGCAACACATTGTTCAGAGTTTTGGTATTGACCTATAAGGCCGTGACCAACATATCTATGGGACCATCTCCTTCGTTATGTCCCCAGGAGAGTGCTGTGCTCCTTAGATAGCAATCTGCTGATGGTCCATGGCCCCAAAGACATCTGACTGTCCTCAACCAGGGCCAGGGCCTTTTCAGTTCTGGCCCCAACCTGGTGGAACCTCTCTGCCAAGCACCACCAGGGCCCTGCAGGAACTGGTGCAGTTCCACAGGGCCTGTATGCAGAGATGTCCCACCAGGCTTTTGGTTGAGGACATCTATGGTTCCATCTTGTCTGACACCCTTCTCTGTTGTTTACATCTACCTCACTCTCTTCCCCCCTGCAGCAGTTGGAATTGGGATTAATTATTTGCCATCTGATTGTTGAAATGTGTTATTAATGTTCTAATTGGTTTTATCTTGTCTTTGTTTTATGGCTTTTGTACATTGCGCAGAGCCCTGCTGTGGCAGGGATTGGGCGATTCATAAATACAATAAATAAAGTAAATGGGTTGTCAACTCCAGGTTGGGAAATTCCTGGAGATTTTGGGAGTGTGGAGCCTGGGGATGGTGGGGTTTAGCATATACCCTCTCCAGAGTATAGTGCCAGATCCCACCTTCTAAATGGCTATTTTCTCCAGGGGAACTGATTGCTGTAGTCCTGGAGATTGGTTGTAAGTCTGAGACACCTCCATGCCCATCCTGGAGGCTGGTAACCCCAGTCTCACAGGGTTGCTTGGGTGAATGTGAGCTCCTGTAAAACACTCTTTGTATCTCTATGGCAGATGTTTTGTTGCTTATACTAGTAACTGAGACTTTTACTTGATGGCATTCCAGCAGTCCTCATGCAGGAACAGCCCTCTCCCATTTAAGGAGTACCTGTATCTGACTGGCCACTGAGTCACAGCCTGCCACTTGATAATCACTGGGTAGAGTTGGCTCTGCATAGGTGTAGGTTATGTTTGAATATTTTCCTATGTGAAATACTCAGTGCAAACAAAAGGCTGGTATAATGGAGAGAAGATATTTTGAGCCCTTTGGCCATTGTAGTAGGGGAGCATTACAAAATGGTAGAATTTTTAAAATATGATTCTATAACTGCATCCATTGTACCATAGAACAGCAGCAGCTCCCTTTCTCCTTCCCCATCCCACCTGCTGCACTGTTATCACCTATCCACCTCCTTCATCTCCCATATGCAGCCACTACACGTGTCAGCAGGCCAGTGAAGACATGTGGTCTGCACAAATACAGATAAGGCTGCTCTTTGGGGGCATTTCACTCTTTCAGTTTGTAATTTTTCAGGTGTTTCTGCACACCTGGGCATCCCCAAGTTTTGGTATTGACCTTCAAGGCTTTGAGCGGTCTGGGACCCATGTATCTTCGGGACCACCTTCTCTGGTATGTTCCCAGGAAAGCATTACACTCCATTGAGAACAACTTACTGGTGATCACTGGCCCCAAAGATAACTGGCTGTCCTCGACCAGAGCCAGGACTTTCTCTGCCAAATACCATCAGGGCCCTGTGGGGTTTAATGCAGTTTTTCAGGGCCTGTAAGGCAAAGATGTTCTGCCAGGCTTTTGGTTGAGAGCAGTGACAGTTTTCCATCACGGTTGGCACCCTCCCACTTTTCTACCATCTCCCTTGCTTCAGCTTCCTCTTTACCCCACCTACAAGGCGGTAACACAGTCTGGAATGGGTTTAAACACAGATTAGTAACCATCTGAGATTATTTTAAGAATGTAAGAAATGTTATTTATTTTAACTTTTCTTGTTTGATATTTTTAACTTTTGTTGTACAAGGTCCAGAGCCTTGTCCATACAAGGATTGGGCGATTCATAAATTTAAAATATAAATAAATAGGTTCAGATTTTTTCCTGGATATACATTAAATAAAAAGAAGACAAACAATCTTATTTGCAGCAACTAGAGCAGAAGAAGAGAGAAAAAATTCGAATGTGTGGTCACTAAAAAACCAATAAAGTATTTGGGAATATATGTAACAGGACAAAATGATAATCTCTATAAAGATAATTATCAAAAAGTCTGGGCAAATATTAGTGAAGATTTACAAAGATGGGATAGGTGAAAATTTTATGGCTAGGAAGAATTTCCGCAATCAAAATGAATATATTACCAGAGTTGACTTTTTTGTTTCAAATGTTACCAGTTTATATAGATGAAAAGATTCTAAAAAATGGCAGAGAACAATAAATAATTTTGTAAGGAGTGGAAAGAAGCCAAGAATAAGATTTAACGTATTTCAGGACAAAAAAAGAAGAAGAGTTTTAGCTATACCAAATATTAAATTGTATCGCCAAGCAGCTACACTAGTCTGGGTATCAGACTGGATTACAAATTCAAATCAAAGGAATGTTAAATTGGAGGCAATCGATACTAAAGAAGGAAAGCACAAGTGTTTATGATCAAGAAATCACTAAAAACAGGGTTTTGGACTAAAATACGGCAATAATATTTTGAGAAATGGCCTATTAAGAATATGGTTTCAATGCAGAAATAGAATAAGTCTGCCAACCTGAGTCGTCATTGACATTCCCTGTTGATGTTTACTGTGACAATAATACAAGAAAGAAAATAGATGATATGAGAATATGATGGACAAATAAGGAAACATATAACTCTGGCAAACAGTTCAAGATGTAGGAAAAAACATTCCAGTTATTTTAATCTAATGGTATTAAAATTGAAAGAACAAATAATTAAAGATGGGGACAACTAAGAAAGAAAATTATTTTTGAACAATTAATCATCAGAGATTCGAGACATCTATTAGGAAAAATTATAAAATATCATTGCAGTATGACACTGAAACAGAGCAAGTAAAAATTGCATGGTAAAATGGATACAAAATTTTGGAGAAAATATATGTGAGAGTCAGTGGGAAAATCTCTGGTCAAAGAAATTAAGTTTACTGAATGTGAAATACTAAGTGAGAACGGGTATAAAATGTTCTTTAGATGGTATATTACCCCTACAAAGGTAAAGGCAAAGGTTCCCTTGCTTGAAAGCCAGTCGAATCCGACTCTAGGGTTGCCGTGCTCATCTCTGTTTCAAAGCTGAAGAGCCAGCGCTGTCTGAAGACATTTCTGTGGTCATGTGACTAAACACCAAGGTGCACGGAACGCTGTTACCTTCCCACTGAAGTGGTACCTATTTATCTACTTGCAATTTCTTGCTTTCGAGCGGCTAGGTTGGCAGGAGCTGGAACTAGAGATGGGAGTTCACTCGGTCATGCAGCACACTCAGGTCTCGAACTGCTGAACTACCGACCTTCCACAGCCTGCAGTTCAGTGTCTTAACCACTTGAGCCACCACAGCTCCATATTACCCCTAAAGTTACAGCAAAAGCAAATAAAGATTAGAAGGGCTAGAAATGTCAGAATACAGATGCAACATTGTATTATATCTGGTAGACGTGCAATAAAATATTGGATAGAGATACATGAAGAAATGTAAATAATATTAAAATTTAAAGTGTGCAATAGATCCAAAAAGTATGCAATATAACAAAAATACACAGTGAATTATTTCAGTATATGATGATAGTGGCAAGAGTAATGTTTGTGGCAAATGGAAAGCAGTGAATTGTCCAGACTTGGAATGGAGGAATAAACTGAATGAATATGCAACTATGGCAGAGTTAATATCTCTCATCCATAATAGACTGATTTCAGAATTTTAAGAAAAATGGAAAGTTTTTTTCAAGTATATAGCTGAAAATCAAGAATAGAATTAAATCAAAACAGAGAATGATAGAAAGAAAGGGAGATTTAGGTAATACATGCTTTATAATGAAAATGTCATTAGATATGAAGATAGATGGAAAAGATAGGAAAGATATTTAAATAGAACTGAAATTGTAAATACCCAACCTGTCTGGGTTTATCTTGTAGTCTGTATATCACAGACTACAAAACTTCCTGTCCATTGATTAGTGTTTGCTTATGCTGAGTAATGAGGTTTGCTTTCCAGGTATCTGGTGCTTGATGGGTTACTCCAGCCCATTAACAAGGTAATTTGTCTTAGATAGGATGACTCAAGGGAGACTTTCAGCTAAGTAGTTGCACATCACTTACCACCTTCAATTTAATATACTATTTTTATTTCAAATTAATGCTTCTTGCATTTTGCATCTTTAAAGACTGAACAGGGAAAGCCACAAGTGTTTGGATCACTTCTAAGATCAGTCTTAGAGTTCACAGCTAGATTAGATAGCCCATGTCAAAACAAGCTCATTCGTTTTTTATGCCTTGGACTACAACTTGGCGAGCTTTGTAGCTGCTTTGGTTTTTAAATTAATGGGAGAGGGGACAGAAGGAGTATCAAAATCCTGCACCATTACTTGTTAGATTTCTGTTAAATGAATCCCTGTGCAAACTCTCAGACTGTGTGTGTTTTGTAGCACTGGGGTTACACTAGCCAAGGGCTCAACAATCCAAGGCACCATGCCACTTAAAAATTTCATTGTGGTATCTTGTATTTTCAAAATGCCATTGTAGCATCTCTGAGCAATCCTTGGAAGCTCAAAACTCATTCTCATTTTGAGAAGGAATGTGTTCTATTGTGTGACTGTGATGGATTGCACAGAAAAGCAGGCTTTTTAAAATGCTGCTTGTTTCAGAGAGTCAGGGAGTTCATGAATTAATCTTCCCTGAAGAGAAGCCCTTATGTGATTGGCTGCTCTATGCTTTCTCTGATTGGCCAGCATCAGCTGAGAGAGGAAATAAAACAGCTGATCTGGAGTGAAAAGAGGTCTTTTGCTGTTTGGTCTTTTGCCTTTTGAGACACTTTTGGTCTGGATCAGTAGCCAGCCTCTGCACAGGGGGTTTCTAAAACTATGTAGAGGAAGGTTCGTTCTTGGTTTATTTAATTATTTGAAAAAAATAGAATTTTTTGGGAAATCTGGAAGCAACATGGTAGCAATGCATGTAGTTACAATGAACTGCTGCTTTTCATTATGTGTGGTATTTATAATTTACATTTATAGACTGCCATCCCTTGTACACAAGGCTCAGGGCACTGAACAGCAACAACAATAAAACAGTAATGATAATGTTAATGATAAAACAACATAATTAAAACATTCCCAGAAAGTGCTAAGACTTCAAAATTTCAAATTGTGTCAGTGCCTCATGGGGGAGGTAGAGAAGAAGCGGGGGGGGGGGAGCAGAAGAATGGTACTCATTGCTGTCCTCAGGCAAAAGCTCGGCAGAACACCTCTGCCAAGCACGCCCTATGGAGCTGCATTAGATCCCAGAGGGCATGGATGTTATTCGTCAGAGGGTTCCACCAGGTGGGGGCCAGGGCTGAAAAGGCCCTGGTCCTCATCAAGGACAGCTGGATGTCTTTTGGTCTGGGGATCACCAGTAGATTGTTCTCTATGGAGCGTAACACTCTTTGGGGGATGTAGCAGAGGAGGCATTCACAAAGATATGTGGGTCCCTGACCGCCTAAGGCCTTAAAAGTCAATACCAGAACCTTGAATCTGACTCAGTACTCCACTGGAAGCCAGTGCAGCTGACGCAGCACAGGTTGAATATGCGCTGTCCTTGATATTGCAGTCAGGAATTGTGCTGCCTATTCTGGTCCAGCTGGAGTTTCCAAATCAGTCTCAAGGATAGGCCAGCATAGAGCGAGTTACAGTAGTCCAATCTGGAGGTGACTGTTGCATGGATTACTGTGGCTAGGTCAGGGCAAGACAGGAAGAGTGCCAGTTGCTTTACCAGGCACAGCTGGAAAAACTCCAGCTTGGCTACGTTTATGATCTGAGCCTCCATTGATAAGGAGACATCCAGAATCATGCCCGAACTCCTGACAGTCTGTGACAGTGTTAAGGGTACTAAGATCAGAGAAGGGTTACATAGCAAAGAGCAAAATACCAGACAAAGTTGTGCAAAGAAGATGATACAATTCTATATAACAAATGTCTTACAATGATGAGTAGTAACAATAATAAAGAACATGAGTACAGACTAAATATAATTGTAATCATTCAAATCCAACCCAATAGGTATAGTATAGAAATCATGAAATTACAAGACCAGGTACAAGTAATAAAGTTTTATGGACAATCATATAGAAACATGTGAATCATACAGATACAGTTCAAATACAATCAAGAAGGTCATAAAGATGTCATGTAGTTAATCATGTAAGAGTAGATAATAAACACCATCTATCTACTCTTACACAATAAACTACATGACATCTTTATGACCTGTATCTATATGATTCACATGTTTCTATATGATTGTCCATAAGACTTTATTACTTGTACCTGGTCTCATAATTTTATGATTTCTACATGGAGTTGAACTTCAATTACTAGGAAAATCTGTAATGTTCTTTATTAGTGCTAAGGACACACCATCGAAAGTAGGGAGTTGGTGCTCCAATCCTGAATCCCCCCCACAAGCCACAGTATCTCCATCTTAGTTAGATTCAATCTCAGCTCTTTTTTCAACCATCCCACCACAGCCTTCAACCCCTTGGCCAGATTTTTTGAGGTGGTGTCCAGATAGCCGCTCATCAGCAGATACAACTGGGTGTAATCAGCATATTACAGAAGCAAGCACTGGACTCAAATAGTCTGATTTCCTTCCTTCCGCAACACACCTTAGCTTGCCAGTTCAGAAGTAATGGCAAATTGTCATTTCTTTTGAAACAGATAAGGGCCAAATTTCAACAGTTGAAGGGATTAAGTGTGTGTGTAAGCCCATAGAGGTTTCATTCACATAAAGCCAAGCAATGGTTTGGATTTCAGTGCGAGCTGGTAATCTCATTTGCAGCTGTTGTATGTTCTCTGAACTACTAATACTAAATCTGATTTCACCACCACAATTACTCTTGAGCTACAAATGACTACATTAGATTTCAAAATCTACTGTTACATAACAGAAGTTCAGGTGTAGTCGGAAATCTTGCTTGAAATAGTACTTTCACATACACAGATGCTTATAGCAATGTTTCCAATGTTTTTACTTAAAATAATAAACTGTCTTGGTATTAGGATTGCCAGGTGCCCTCTGGCCACCAGTGGGGGGCTGGGGGGGGTAGGGTTGTAAGATCCAGATGGAGATTTGGGGATGGAGCCTGGGGAGGGCAGGGACCTCAGTAGGGTACAGTGCCATAGAGTTCACTCTCCAAAGCATCTATTTTCTCCAGAGGACCTGTTCTCTGTAGTCTGGCATCCCTTCTTGGTATATATGTTGGCAAGCTTAGAGGTTTGTAAAACCTAAAATTTATTATCCCGTATGATAACTATATTATGTAGAATGGAGGTTTCAACTTATAAGTTAAATGCTGCCCTCAAGGTGCTTCTGTTGAACAAAATGGCTGCCTGTTCTTGATTTTCAAAATGCTTGTGAAATGTTTCTGTGGTTTCAGATGTGATCTTGAATATTGTCGAGTACTATCCATACTCAGCAAGTTGCTTGGTATAAAGTGGCTGTATGTAACTTAGTCTTAAACATCAATTAGGATTTCCCAGTGCTTACAGGATTCTGGTCAATTTTTTTGTTTTACAGCACTGTGAGGGTATAAATAGGAAGTTAGTGTATTTCCTAGTTTGCACAGATTTTTGAAATGTATAAATTGGTTGGAATCTCAAGAGTAGTTCATGCAAGGATGGCTCTTAAGGACAAGCCAAAAATCTTATAGGAGGCAGCCTTATTCCACTCCTGTTTGTTTGGACAATGGCATTTTTTTCCTTTTATGTGTGGTTGAGCTGCCTTGCTTATTAGGTGTGCCTTTTAAACAAATTATATCAATTCAGGGCTTTAAAATGGTTTGTATTCCTGTTATTCTGACCGGCAAAGTTTGAAGCTTTCCTCCAATTTACATGGCTCTTTATGTGGTAGAAGATCCTCATAAGTTGGAGAAAGACTTTAAACTCTGAACAGAATGGTAGGATACCAACTTGTTTTTAAATATTACAAACCATTTTTAAACATTTATGAAACGTTGGATCAGGTCAACTAGAAATATTGCAGGGGTGTTATTTGAAAAAGACTGGAAATGTTTGGCTGTAAAAATGACATGTCTGTTTACTGATTTAAAAAATCTTTTTATTATGCAGTGTAAATGTGTTGTTTTGCATTTTGGAATGGATTGTGTATGCTTAAATAACTTTGCCCATCCCAAAAGGAAGATGAGCTTTTTATCTTTTTGAAGGTTGACTTCTATTTGAGTACGTACATGGGTGGGTGTTTTTCTTTCTCACCTTGGGGCCTTCTTTCACCAGCAAGGAGATCATAGGGCAAAGAAGGGAGTGTTCTCTGCTTCCAACAAGCTGGTGGGCAAGACTACAAGCAGCGCCAGAAGACACCAAGGTAGAGGGTGGCATACCTCTCCCCCCCACCAGCTGGCTCACCAGGCTGCTTGCAATGTGATGAGCCAGCTAGTGGGTGCCACCCTCTACCTCTCTGCTTTTTCTGGCTGTCTGCAAAAGGGGCAGAGGCACACAGAGAAGTGCCCCCTCAGTTGGTTCACCAGGCTGCTTGCAGTGTGGCAACCACACTACTCTCTCTCTCTGCTTCTACTCCTTATGGCTCATGCCAAAAGTAGGTTGAGACCAAGGTCAAATTAAATTCAGGATTATCCTCTATTCCTTTAGCCTTCTCTTGTATTGTGGGGAAGCCGTCTTACATTTGGGCCATCCTCTTTTCTGATGTATACAGTAATGTCATACTCTTTTCATAATATAAGTGAAGATAAGAAATACAATGTAATATTTTAGGTAGAAACCATGTCAGGATTATTCCCAGAAAATTCTGAAACACTCACTTTGTGCCTTGGCTTTGAGACTCTTAAATATTTAGACCTGTTTTCTTTTGGCAGCTCTTTGACCGACTGCGAGATGAACAGCCACAATTTAAAGAAAAAATTATAGCAATTGCTAGTGACCTTACAGAATTAGAAATGGCCCTTAGTGAAGAAGACAAGGAGACTCTCATAGACTGCACAAATATTGTATTTCACTGTGCTGCTACTGTAAGATTCAATGAAATTCTAAGGTGAGTGGTTTAAGTTAAATATACCTCAACATGAACAACTTTTGTGTTGTAAAGGAAGAATACACCTTGTCCTGCATTGTCTTAATGCTTTTGGACCATGATAAAAGCAAGTGCACTCATCCAGTGTGCTGCAATTTACACTTTTTTCCTGAAACTTTAAAGGTATGGGCCTAATTTTTAAAATTTTTGCCTTACTGAAATGGGGTCTGCCAATTCTGAAACTGGTGTGCCTCAAAAATGAATTATTTCATTCTTAAGGTTTTTATTCATAGTTGAAGATTTTGTTTTATTTCTGAACTAGGTCCTCCTTACTGATATAAAACTTGGAAAGCTATGGGAAAAGAATTTTCTTTTGGGGAAAATTAAAATGCATGCAGTACTTTTTCTATCAAACTGAAAATTCATACCATGTAATTTAGCATGTAAAATTGTAGTAACTTATGGAATTTAAAAGTAAAAGTCTTAGTTTTCTATAAGCAACTTCACAAGTATACCCAGTACTTGAGAGAGCACTGCAAACTGCCACACCTTAAGCTACCTTATCATATGTGTCTTAATTTTTGCCCTCTGAGAGGTAGGAAAAATAAAAGGTGGACTTAGAAACATAAAAGATGGAATTAGAAAACAAAATTCATAGTAAAGAAAAGAGTATGTTTTTGAATAGATAGTCTTAATATAGTCAGAATAAGCAGGACAGTATATTAAGTTAAACTTCATGACTCAATATACTGAACTCTATTATTGAACACATTATAGCAAATTAATTGTATACAGTAAACATATCCTTGAAAAACATGTCTACAGTATACACAGGAATGCTATAGTTTGTCTTACATAAACATTTTAAGTGAGTAAAACCTGGCCTTAAATCATTTCATACATGTCAAATGAGAAAATATTTTATAAAAGTTTTTTCTTGTGTTATCCCCAGATGTCCCTATTTTCCATTGGAAAAAAGTGGAAAAAAATCATTGGGAAAGGCACAGACTTTTTTTGAATGTTTATGGGCCTTCACATCTGTAGTACTGTTGGGGCAGTCAGGTATAAAAAGGGCGTTCTAGGTGCAAGCATAATAGTGGCGAAAAATAAATAGAATCTGTTGTCTTACCAGTCTAGGTATGTATATGCTGTTAATTAAGTGATTTGGATAATTAGCGGTTTAATAATAAATATTAAAAGAAATATGGCTTAATCTTACAAGTTTGTGATGCTTGTACAGGCTTACAAGAGTGAATCTTGTTAACATTTAGAAAATGCATAAATTCGTTTGCTCTGGAGCCATCCTTCCTGAGCTGAGACAAAAAGGTGTGAGCCGGAGGCTAAAAAACTGTGAGCTAGCTCACACTAACTCAGCTTAGAGGGAACACTGATCACAACTACTTCCCAGTACCAGCATTTAAATGACTTTTATTCTCTTGGTGCTTCAGTTTTCCTTGTCACAACTTTGTGGAAACAGCCTTCCCAGAAATAATTAACTGATTCTGGCATTAAGTTATTACTAGTTTGTTTATCTACATTTATTTATAAGGTCAATTTATATACCGCCTTTCCCTGAGTCCCAAGGGCTCAGAGCGGTTGCCAACAACAAAAATTACAATATAAAACCAAAATTAAAATAGTCAAGTTAAAATTAAAAAACATTAGATGGTGCCAAAATTAATACAGTATGCATTACTGTCCTGCAAGCAGAGTGAGGGGGAAGGGAGGGAGTGCCAGGTAGATGGTACCTGTTGCTGTCCTCAGCCAAAAACCTGGCGGAACATCTCTGCCTTACATACCCTGTGGAACTGCATAAGGTAGGAGCCAGGGCTGAAAAAAGACATATGTTAACAGACCACAGTTCACAAATGCCAGTTACCCTGTTTCCCCGAAAATAAGACCTACCCCAAAACTAAGCCCTAGCAGGATTTCTATGCATTTGTGGTATAAGCCCTAGTGTGTCTTCTTGAGAAAAAATAAATATAAGACAGTGTCTTATTTTCGGGGAAACACGGTACTCTGCTTCTTGTCTCGTTTCGTGCCTTCAGGTACAGTTCCTGGATGCTGTACTGAGCTTCCCTGAGTTGCCATGTTGCTTGCTATCAGTCCACTGGTGGGGGAGCCTTGGGCAAACCAAGATGCTGCCACCTCCTGACTCTTGTTTAAGGACCCTTTGTCTCCCTTCCCCTTTTTGTCTGCTTTGCTGAATTCCTGCACTGAAATAAACAACTGAAATAAATTAGATCTTTCTCTCCCCCCCCCTTACTGGTTTTACTGCCTTTTAAATTTTTTCTGAAAGAGGCTGAATTCTCTGAAGCACATTGCTGCTTGGTTAGTTATCACTAGCAAGGAAGGGGTGTCCAAAGAAAGCAGAGGGAAGGAGAGAGAGGGAATCGGCGAAAGTACCTTCAGTACTGGAATGCATTTGGATTGGCAAAAGTTTCCATGCTTTCCTTGAAGTAGGTTGGGGACAGTGGTACTGAATAAACTGGGATTTCTCTATTCAGGTGGCACACAAAGCATAGTTAAGCCAGGTACAAACTATAGTTTAGAATGCCAGTTTGGTACACAGCAACAAGCTGCAGTGTTCTGGGTAGTCTGCATTCAGGCACTGCAATAAAGCAGTAGTTTTAATATAATAAAGTAATGGTTTATAAACTGGAGTTAATCATTTGAATGTAGCTTCATCTGCACACCTGGGCTCCGCTGTCTCACTGCTGAGGATTCATGCAAATTTGTCATGTACATAACCTGCTGAAACGCTGCATCTTGCTTGCTACCCATCTTTTTAACCCTGAACTAGCATCTAATTTGGATTTTATTTACCCTAGCTGCTGCGTGTATATGACTGAATAAAAGTTTGTCTTTATTTTAAAACAATTATTTTCATTGTAGAAGGAACACACAGCAAATGTGTCTTAATCCAGAAATTTTCAATTATGCAGAGTGCATAGTATGGTTCCTTTGTATCTAACATTTAGCACCTAATAGGAGGCCATTGTTCAGTTCATAATTAAGAGCTGTCTGTTTTTGTGTAGGGGCCTGTAGAAGAAAAAGTACAATGGTAATGGGTATCCTCCTTTCCCTGAGAGTTCTGTTTCTCCCAACTTGAGGCAACATTTTGCTGCCTTCTATAGTAAGATGATACGGGCTGGAGTGTAAATGAATGCAGAGATGGTTAGAGATGAGCCACACACTATCAGAAACACTTGCAAACCAATCGTGTCCTTTTGCTTTCAGCAAATACAGTGGTAGTACCTAGCTCGGACTGACACAGGTGTTCAGGGAACACCTAAGAAACCAAAAAAATCCCAAAGGAATGTGAACTTGTTTAGTTATATGTACACACAGGATCTTGGGTCTGGTTATCTAAAGTCCTCTAGGACAGACTCATGTAATGTTTTCTTGTTTTTTTTCTTCTTTCAACAGAGATGCTGTTCAGCTCAACGTAATTGCAACACAGCAGCTTCTTTTCTTAGCCCAGAAAATGAAGAATCTGGATGTGTTTATCCATGTTTCAACAGCATTTGCCTATTGCAATCGAAAGCACATTGAGGAAGTCGTCTATCCACCCCCTGTTGATCCCAAGAAATTGATAGATTCCTTAGAGTATGTGTTTAGTGCTCTCATCTTGTATCTACATTTTGAATAACATGAAATGTTGGGAAGTGTTTGTTTTAAACAGACCTGAAATGAGATGAGTTGGACGTTCTTGGTCTTTCAGATTTTGATCATATGTGATAAAAAAAAATTGAAGATGTGATTAGGCGGGATATGGAATAACCCTAGATACTGTATAAATAGAGCTAGTGTGGTATAATGGTTAGTGTGTTGCAGTAGGATCTGGGAGGTCCAGCTTTGAATCCTCACTCTGCCATGGAAGCTTGTGTGTGTGTGTGGGGGGGGGGAGATCTTGGGCCACTCACACATTCTTAGCCTAACCTATCTCAGGATAAAATGGAAGAGAAGAGAATGCTGTAAGTCACTTTTGGTCTCAAGTGAAGAGAAAGGCAGGGTATAAATGAAATAAATAAATACAGGGTGATAAACTCTTGATTTTACATTTAAGGCAAGAAGCTAATGTGTTGACAGTTCTAGAAGTCCGGCAAATAATTTGCTATACTATTAAAAATAATCAGGATCATGCTAGTCGGGTTCATTTGACAAGCTACTATACCAGTACTATTTTTGGGCACAGTATTTTATTATTTATTTATTGGTTCATTTTGTACCCTGCCCTCCCCGCAAAGCAGGCTCAGGGCGGCTCACATCAAAATATTGCATAAACTAGTCATCAGACTGATATATTTAAATTTAACATATTTGCATAACATTTTCTGGAATCTGAATGCTTGCCCACAGCTGACAAGACATTCTAGATGTAAACAGTGATACAGTGTATATGGATGACAATTTAACAGTTGACACACGTTTGTAAATAAGCTTATATCCCAGTTCATCCCCTCGGCTCCTTGGTTTATTCTGACCTGCTTAAATATACAAATATTCAGAAAAACATCAAATATTGACAGTTTGAATACTTGGAATCACTATTGTTTCTGTACAGTCAACTCCTTTTGATCTATTCATCTGCCTTTTCAAACTAATTTGTTTGGCTTCATGTAGGAGTTATTAGATATTTAGTCAAAAGAAAACTTGGATATTATTAAAAGGTCTTTTTGAAGTGAATGGCCAGTGTAATATTTAAACATGTATACCCCACCTCCCCTTATTAATGTTGCATCTTAGAACAAACATAAACATTTGGATAAAGATATTTAAATCTTCTGAAATACCCAGCATAAAAATGGAAAATCTAAAACACGATGATATAAAAACAAGACAGCTAGGCCTTCAGAGAATAAAAATGCCCAAGGATTGTAAATTAAGTACCAGGCAAGCTTCTGTGAGATGGATTCTGCAGTCTGAGTGCTACCACTGAAATGACTCTGGTGCTTACCCATCTAATCTCTTGACAATGTGGGTGCACAGAGCAGGTCATGTGATAATTGCTGGGCATGCTCATATGAGAGAAGATGATCATTCACATAACTTGGTCCCAGACCACATAGAGCCTTTACAAGTGTTAACTGGAACTTTTTGCTTGGAAGCAAATCAGCAGCCACTGAGTATATTAGTTTGTATGTTGGGTGGGGAAAAAGGAGACTTATTTTTTAGCTATTGAGTATCTTTTAAAGTTTTTAGTTGAAGCTGATACCTTTTTTGTTATAGTTTAATTGGGTAATTCTAAACTGAGCTTGGATTCTGAGGTGCCTTTCTGCTCATGGAAGGCCACGTTTCGGATCCAGCCTCATGACTTTGTTTTGGATCAATGTGTTGACTCACATGTAATACCCAAACTGTTGGAATTTTTGCCTTCAGTATTTCAATAACAAATAGCCACTTAAATTCCAGTAAATTTTTCCTTTTTTCCACTTGTTTCTGGAAATGACCTGAAAGCTCCATAAATAGCTATCAGTTTTCTGTTTTAAAGTGGGTGCGTGAATATAATTATGTATAATACAAAAGTCCTGCTTGGGAATGTTAGAGTAGAAGGGCTGGGCACGATATAAATATTTTAAATGTTTTTTCTGTAGGTGGATGGATGACGGCTTAGTGAATGATATTACTCCAAAACTGATAGGAGACAGGCCTAATACTTACACATATACAAAAGCCTTAGCAGAATACATTGTTCAACAGGAAGGTGCAAAATTAAATGTAGCCATTATAAGGCCATCAATTGTGGGTGCCAGCTGGAAAGAGCCTTTCCCAGTAAGTTAATTTTTATTACCTTAACTACTTGTTTAAATACCAAACGCCAGTGTTAACTTGTCAACAAAAACTATTGCATGTTAAAAAGGCAAAGGTTTCCGCAGTGTTGTGTATTGTTCAATCTGCATGTTGTTTCTCTCAGTTTACGTGTGAATGGAAGCCCAAAAGATAAATAGATTTAGGGCTATTTGTTCTGAGGCATACTACATTTGGTAAATAATTCATGTGTGCTTGGCTCTGAGAAAATCTTGCTTCTAACAGATGTTCCTGTGTTGAGGGTTGATACCTGCAGTAAAAGCAGTAATGTACAATCACTGATAGCAATTCTGTATAAGTGGGAGATATGTGATCCCTGCCAAGGTAGCCCAGAGTTATTTTTCTCCTAAATGGTTTGCTTTGACTTGAGATAACTTCCTGTATTAGAAATTGCTCCAGTTTATAGTATTGGAAGAATTAATACTTTTCAGTGGTAATTCTAAAACAAATATGCCCACAGGGCTTCCACATTCACACTTGTGGTTTGGACTCATAAGCAGAGAGAGAGAAACTCTTTCCATATTAACACTATCAGAGGCACAACTTGAAAGGACATTGTTGTGAACAAAAGTAGTAGTAATTTGTGCCCCTGGGCCTCTAGGGTAGATTTTTGCTAATAGGAAAAGTCTCAGTGTTGGGCATCTCCTCAAGACAGAAAGCAGGCTGGCAGATTTCCTCAAATGTTTTGTTAAGGGCTGGTATAGCCTCCAGATTGCTTTCTCATCCAGTGTTGTGTAATTCTTTTCAAAAGAGGAGAGAAGGCAGCAAACTTTCCACATACCCACATACTACTCAAGTAATTTATTTTCAGATGTTTGAATTGAATAGCTATACGGTGAAGAAAGTGCTCTGCTTGATGAGAGTACCTCATTTTTTTAAAATAATAGTTTGGTGAGAGGCTTTTTGACTAAAATAGCTGATAAAGACTTCTGTTACATAAGTGTTTTTAAAGCACTTTGGAAGAGGTAAATTATTGTTTGCTCATGTATGCAAGAGAGAGATAAAATTAGACTAAATAAAAATGTTATTCTTGTGATAATTTACTGTTGCAGAATGATTTCTGTCTTTTCCATAGTAGTTGAGCCAATAAGCTTTTCTCTCTTTTTTGTTTCCCAACAGGGATGGATTGACAACTTTAATGGACCTAGTGGCCTCTTTATTGCTGTAAGCAACCTTTGCAATGTAGTGTTTTGTCTTTGAAAGCTAAGGGTGACTTCAAATAATTTTCTTACTGTGTTATCTTCTGTTTTAAGGCAGGAAAAGGAATTCTTCGAACCATGCGAGCCTCCAACAGTGCAGTTGCAGATCTTATTCCAGTAGATGTAGTCATCAACGCAACAATAGCTGCTGCTTGGTATTCAGGAGTTAATAGGTATAGCAGGTGACAATGCAGTTTTCAACCGATCTAATAAACTATTGTCATATGATACTTTAATACTGTTAGCTCCAGTTTTTTAAGTGTAGGTTCAAACTTGTAAGTTACGTGTGGTGATGTTAGGTACTGCTGTAGGGACAAATAACCAGTTATGTTTACTTTCCTGTTTAATAATCATTGCAAAAGTGTCTGTGTCTAGGAAGGTACTGCATAAGCCTCCAGGAGTTCATAGCGTACAGCACTCCAGGGTATAGGAAAAGGACATTGGGACATAAAGTGTTTCTCCAAGAAACCCCTGCACTGAGTACTGGGGAGAACTGAGTTCAAATCCTCTGCCATGAAACTCACTGGGTAATAATTATCATATGGCACTGTGTATAGTATAGCTAGGAGATCTAAGATTGTCTGGCAGCCAGACGTTCTCGCTCTTTTAGCATTATGCACCACTAGGTGGTGAGTTAGGCTTTTTTAAGGCAAGAGACACTTCAGAGGTTGCCTGTCTCTGAGTCACAACCCTAGTATTCCTTGGAGGTCGCCCATTCAAATACTAGCCAAGGCTGACCCTGCTTAGCTTCCGAGATCTAACAAGATCGGACTAGCCTGGGCTATCCAGGTTAGGGCAACTCACTGGGTGACCTTGGGCCAGCCACACTGTTAGTCTGCATTACCTCGGAGGAGTATTGTGATGCTATAGCTCTTAGGTGGAAAGGCAGGATAAAAATGCCATTGCTGCCAAAAGCTGCTGAAATAGGTTGTCATTTCATACAGGGAGGGGAGAGGTGCCTGTAGAGTGGAAAGCGAAATGACATGAACTTGCACCCCAGGCATTTTGGTCCTGACTGTATAAAAGTGCATTCCAACAGCCTCGGTCTCTTCTTTGACCCCTGAATAAGGTCTATGTTAATTGCATTTAGACTGTTTCTTTTGCAGTCTGGTTGGGTGATACTGTATAAATAAACAAATTTAAATTGTAGTGTTATGTGTGTTTATAATTGTTGTTTTATTTATACTGTAAGCTGCCTTGAGTTCTGCAAGTCAGAAAGGAAGAATTTTAATTATTTACCCCTCAGTTTGCCTAAAAGACTAGCTATTATAAGAAAGTAAATTATGTAGATGTTCCTTGTCCAAATGTTTGCAGTCAAGACACATGATTAGGGAATAGGAAAACTTAAGTACAGGGTGGGCAGCAGTGGGCTCAAAGAATAATATTAAAAGTTTCAAATAGATACACTTTAGCAGCATTGTAAATACCTGGAAACAATGTTTACCATTAGGTTGTTGCATGGAAAATGACCGGGCACAAACAGGACAGAAGAAATACAGTTACCTTGAGTGTGCTAGAATTTGAAGAGGAAATAAAGGTTGGGAGGAGATGACTAACAAGACTGCTGAAAGTACAGCAGAAAGAGAAGTAGCAATCATATAACTGAGCAACAGACTTAAAAGAGTCTTAAGATGAGAAACAGATGAATCAGTAAATAGTGGAAATCATGATAAAAGATAACCAGAGAAAGCATGAGAACAGTATCAGTAAAAAAATTGGAAGTGTCTTTGAAAAACTACAGAAATAAGGGACACTGGCTTTGGTGGCTTGGATCTGAGGAACAAAGAATAAAAGGAATAAAAACTATGTTCAGGTTTATGATTTAGCATTTTCTTAGTGTGGACCTTGAGATCCTTCTGGTCATTTAGGTTAGCATTGGACACTTTGCTTGGCAGTAGTTCATCCTTCTTGTCCAAGTGTTCACTGAAGTCAGTATATTGGGTGACGTCTATCTCTTAACTTGTGGGATTCCCCAAGGTTCCATCTTATTTCAAATAATAAATATCTGACACTATCAAGAAGGATCTCCCAGTGACTGGAAGAAGGATGTCATCAGTGTGTTTCATTTCATAGCAGAACATTATTAATACCCTTGAATTAGCCTGAAGACCCACCTTAGTTTTTGTGGGGGTTAGCCTATGTAAGATGAATTCAGATAAGGAAATGATTAGCAGTTGTTGATGGCTATTATCAGCAGGGACTACTTTTTCTGGACCAGTGCAGACATACAAATAAACCAGGATTTAGGGATCTGTAACATGACATGGGTGGGAGAGGAATGGGGATTCAGTCCTGCTGGGGCTTTACTTGACCCAAGACTCCTCTAACATATTCTCCTTGGAGATGTTTTAGGCTATCATTCTCAGCCTTCTCGTCTCTTGTCTCATGTGGCATTTTCGCTGTTGCTTCTCTTGGCTTTCCCATTTGTGACAGCAGGTGGAGGCCCGTCTTTTGTGGTAACATCCACTTGTGTTTGTGCTAGCACAAGTACAAACCTCAACTGCCAGAGTAGCAATGTACTCTGTACAGAGTTGCATGCCAGAACAATATCATTTGCATTCCACAGCAGGTTCTCTTTTTCCTGCCTGATTCCTGGGTGTTCTTTGGTAGTATATTTTTTTATTTTATAGGACAAAACAAACATACATAACAAACACAAACTTACATACTGGGGTAACTTAATCTACATCATCTAGAGAGCCAGTTTGGTGTAGTGGTTAAGTGTGCGGACTCTAATCTGGGAGAACCGGGTTTGATTCCCCCACTCCTCCACTTGCACCTGCTGATGTGACCTTGGGTCAGTCACAAGCTCTGGCACAGCTGTTCCTGAGAGCAGTTTGTGTCAGAGTTCTCTCAGCCCCACCCACCTCACAGGGTGTCTGTTGTGGGGAGGGGAAGGGAAAGGAGTTTGTCAGCCGCTCTGAGACTCCAAGTGAAGGGCGGGGTATGAATCCAATCTCCTCTTCTTCTTCTTCTTCATCATTGTTTTATCTATTTATGTACCTCATACATATGTAGTTAAATATCCTATTTCAACCTTATAATAACAAACTATACTCTTTGCATATCTGTGAGTATACAATTCATAATGTCATATATTTTAAATATTATCTAAGCTTTTTGTTACAATCTTCAGTTAAGAATATTTAAGTATTTAAATGTACCATTCATAATTTCTTCTGATTTAGACTTTTTTATCTCAACATTTTCAGAGATTCTGCTCAGGAATTTTGCTCAAGTGAACCATCAAAAGATTTCCCTAGCCAGTGTCATTTAAGAAGTTTCATCCTCTTCTTCCTTTTCTGGTTTTTTCTCTTCAGTAAAGTCTTAATTCTGTGCCTTTTTCCCTTGTACGTAGAAAAACTTTCTTTTGGGAGTAGCCATCTGTATTCAAAACTTGAAATAGTTGGAGATTCCATGAACTCTTTTATTTCTTCTGAGTTGTTTCATCTTTTACACCTTCCACAGCATTGGAGATTTCATCATTTGTCGCTTTTTTGATGCTTCTCATATACACTTTTATGGGTATTTTTATCCCCCTTTTTAGGTGCAAAATTCATTCTGTGGGTCAAGTCAGTTTGATTGTAGTCTTGTTCCGTCTCTTCAATAGCAGTGTCTCTTTGTTCCTGAAGTTTCTTCATTTTGATTTTAGTTTCTAGTAGCCTTATCTCCCTTTTTATTCTGTAGTGGATCTACAACTTCTGTAGTGGATCTACAATTTCTGTAGTGGATCTACAATTTAAAAATGGAAGTAATTGTGTCATAGATTATAAATGGCAAATCATCCCAAGAAACCTGTGTCTCATTAATATCTGCTACCCCCCCCCCCCAATAGCTGAAAATAAAGCCTCTGGCACCTTTTTAACTCTTTCTATACCAACCATTTTAAAACAGTATCTCAAAACAGAGAGTCTTTTCCAAAGCCTGAGAATCAAAACACTTCTAAAGTTTACAAAATAAAAGCTTTTACAGTCATATTAAACACCATAAAGTTTTCAACAATGAGTCAGGGATCTTACCAATTGTTTACTTTACAGTAGAATACAGTCTGAACACAGTGCACTTTTATAATTTCAACAAATAAAGCAAAGCATGTTATAAAAAACTAAGAAGAAAACAAGTTCAAATTAATGTCCAATTTTCCCTCTCTCCCTCCCTCCCTTTCTGTATTTCTTTCTTTCTTTCTAAGGGGAAAAGATTTATAATCCTTTTGATGAGATGTGATTATTTATATTCCATGTTGGGATTAAATAGTTGTAGTTTAAATTGTCTTCATATAATTCCAGATAGTTTGGCTATCATCCAAAGAATAGAAATGTATTTCTGCTTCAGTGATGTTTAGAGTGAAACATATAAAATTTCTTCCAAGTTTATATTCCAAAAAGTAGTATTATAAACTCAGACAACAACTTTTCTTTTCTTCTTTGCCCTGGAAAGCGTTTAAAAACGGTTTTTCACTAAGTTCTTTTCCTAGCCGGCTGAAGAAGGAAGGAGTGGGAGGGAGGAATTTCCCTCCCTCCTTTCTTTATCTGTTTAAAATTTAAAGGGGCTTATTTGGATAATCCAATCCCAAAGAAGGGTAATGCCAAGGAATGTTCAAACTATCACACAATTGGACTCATATCACACGCTAGCAAGGTCATGCTCAAGATCCTACAAGCTAGGCTTCAACAGTACGTGGATAGAGAACTGCCAGAAGTACAAGCTGGGTTTCGAAGAGGTAGAGGAACTAGAGATCAAATTGCCAACATTCGCTGGATTATGGAGAAAGCAAGAGAGTACCAGAAAAACATCTACTTCTGCTTCATTGACTATGCTAAAGCCTTTGACTGTGTGGATCACAACAAACTATGGCAGGTCCTTAAAGAGATGGGAGTACCAGACCACCTCACATGTCTCTTGAGAAACCTGTATAAGGGCCAAGAAGCAACAGTTAGAACCGGATATGGAACAACTGATTGGTTCAGCATAGGAAAAGGAAAAAGTGGGCTTGAAGCTCAACATAAAAAAAAACTAAGATCATGGCAACTGGCCCCATCACTCCTTGGCAAATAGAAGGGGAAGTCGTGGAAGTAGTGACAGACTTCACGTTCCTGGGATCCCAGATCACCGCAGACTGTGACAGCAGCCATGAAATTAAAAGACGCCTGCTCCTTGGGAGGAAAGTGATGGCGAACCTAAACAGCATGATAAAAAGCAGAGACATCACCCTGCCAACAAAAGTCCGCATGGTCAAAGCAATGGTATTCCCAGTAGTCATGTATGGCTTGTGAGAGTTGAACTATAAGGAAGGCCGAGCGCCGAAGAATAGATTCTTTTGAACTATGGTGCTGGAGAAGACTCTTGAGAGTCCCTTGGACTGCAAGGATCAAATCAGTCAATCCTAAAAGAAATCAACCCTGACTGTTCCCTGGAAGGCCAGATAATGAAACTGAAGCTCAAATACTTTGGCCACCAAATGAGAAGGGAAAAGACTGGAGAAGACCCTGATGCTGGGAAAGATTGAAGGTCAAAGAAGATGGGGACAGCAAAGGATGAGATGGTTAGACAGTGTCATAGATGCAATGAACATGAAATTGAGCAAACTTCAGAGGACGGTGGAACACAGGAAGGCCTGGCGTGATCTGGTCCATGGGGTCGCAAAGAGTCGGACTCTGGTAATACTCAGAGGCTAATTTACCCTAGGCTACCTAGCTGCATAAAAGGTGTGGTACATGCTTAGTTAGCTTTCAGCTTACATGCTATGAAGATGGTAGTTTTTCACTGCCTTAGGGATTGGGGTAGGTAGTCACGGTACTTGTAGTGCCCAGGCCTGCAGCAAGCATGGTTGATGTTGTAGCTCCATGGTAATGTCTTCTACAACTGTTTGTGTCTTTTATTGGGCTCCAAGTTACCCAGTGCTGTGGACCCTTAGCACTGCCCTTTCCATTCCTTGCACGTGCCATCCATCTCAGTCCTGGGCTGCCTCTCAACTGTGCTGCACCACCTTAAGTGCCCAGCCCAATAACTGGCCATGCCCTTCTCCCTTGCCTTTCCTCCGTCCAGCCCCGGTACTCACATGCCCTTAGTCATAATGGTACTTCTTCCCTTTGCACAGCTGCAGCACAGGCTTCCCAAGTACTTACTGTGATTCAGCGGGGGACACAGACGTCCTCGCAGGATCATTCCTGCGGGGACAACAGACGCGCCGCACCATGCCGTCGCCAAGAAGTGGTACCATCGAGTATTCAGTCCCATTGCCAGAGCGTCGCCCAGCGTCACTTCCTGGCAACGGCATGGTGTGTTACAGGGAGGAATGGTCCAGCCGGGGAGCATGTTTCCCCCGCCGGATCACGATAAGTACTTGGGAACCCTACTGCAGCATGTAGCAGCCAGCCCTGACCAGTTAAGGGAGTGCCTGGCCACACCCTTCCCACCAGGTGTCTGCCATCCCCAGTGTTTGCCTGGCTCCCGTATTCCCTTCACTGTTACTGAAGTCTGACTCCTCTGCCCTCTGGCTGGCATTTGTCCTCTCAGGCTGCTGTACAGTTAATACGTTAGTACTGATTACTGAATAGCCAATTGAACATAATTGTTTTCCTGTAGTTGCAGGACTCTCACATAGGTAATGAATTTCTTGGAATTGCCTGAAGGCAGTAGATTAGAATTTTTTTCCACCAGCTAGAAGGAGTGGGGTCTGATCTGCATAAAAAGAAGAGGAATTCCCTTATGAGACTGGAATGCCAGGATTACCAGGGGTGCATCAGATTTGGAGAGTAAAGGCTATTAGGTGGGCAGGGCTATTCCCTGTTTGGGGGGAGATATGGGTCATGTGTTCTAGAGAGAAAAAGTTTTATTCCAAGAATGTCTCCTGGACAAGAACAAAAAGCACAACACTGAAATTTTATTGATTATGCTTTCAAGAACATGTTAAAGTTTGATTTTTCTTCTTCTTATGAAACGGATATTTTAATGTGAATGTTTTTGCCCCAGATATAAAGCCTATCTTGGTTTGTTCTAACCAGAGACCACAGAATATATCTGGAAAATGCCTGGAGTTCTTTATTTAAGAAGAGTCTTTAAAGAAATGGTTTAGTTTTCAGGACTAAGTGGCCTACCTTCTAGTGGCAAAAGGTTCTTTTTTAGTATTAAGGTTGATTGAATGAGGCTAGGAGGGATACCAGTCGGTAGACTCTGCTAAAGTCCATGTTTGACTGGACTTTATGTTTCCTTTTATGTTGAAAACATCTAGGAAAAATGATTAAAGTTTTCTATATCTTGATGTTTTTCAGACCAAGAAATATAATGGTGTACAATTGTACAACGGGTGGCACCAATCCTTTCCATTGGGGTGAAGTTGGTATGTTATGGTTTTTTTTATCCATGTTTGAATAGCATTAGCTTATTTATAAAATTTTGAGACAGTGTTTAGGTATATTGAAAATTAAAAACTGTTTTAAAATTGAAGCTTTCATGAGTTAAAGCTTTGGTTCTAATCAACATTGCCATATGTCCCTTCAGTTTATTCCGTAGACATCTGTCCATATGCCAGACTCCTCCTTTAATAAAATTATAGCACTAATGATCTCATAACTTGTTTTTTGTAAGATTTGATAGGGAAGATTAGTTTAGGACCTGGTGTATTAAAGTGGCTTAAAGAATGAGTTGTGATCCAAGACAATGCTGGTTTAAATCTTGGCTAAAAATTCGCCAAATTGCCATAGGCAAGCTGCTCTTGATCTGTCTTGCAGAGCAGTTATAAGAATTACTGTGGTATATACAAGAAGTGCTGTGAATTTTGAAGGTGCTGTACAAGTAGGTTAAGTTCTTTGTGGTCTCTGTTCAGTCTTATAGGTTCTAAGCTGGCAAGTAGAAATTCCAGAAAGCACTCAAACATTGGCACTCAAATTATCCTGTGGGGCGGAGTGAAGATTGCTCCCTTTAGTAGCTCCACATTGGTTCCCTGGAGAGTACCTCAGATTTTTTTGTCTCCATCTTTGGTTCTAAAAAAGTTAGTGCAATTTAGTCAACTTTGTCATTTCCTTTTTCCCTTCCACATTCCCCCCCCTTTCTTGAGCTGCTAAAACGGGTAAATTGCAAACGTTATGAAGCTGAAGACCCTAGTAAATTGGGGATTGGAAGAAGTACCTCAGAAACTGTGGAAGGTTCTTTTGTCTGCTTTCCTTCTAGTACTGGCTATCCCTGTGCATCTTCTGATACCAGAACCAGCTTTTGTACTAAGATCTGTTCTTGTCATTCTGCCACTTGTAGCTGAGCGCATGTTCAAACAGTTCCAGTGGTCACACTGCATTACTTAGGGTCAGCATCACTTCTATGTGCCTGCTTTTTTGATGGTGTTCCCATCTCCCTTTTTGATGCCTTCACTCTGGTCCCGTATATATCTACTGGTTCTCGTTTTTGGGGACACCTTCTAATTCCGAAGGTATTTTGTACTGCACTGGAGCTGAACGATTCTCTCAATGATGATGAGGTCTATAGCAAAAGTTGACAATATGACCATAGAGACTAGCCTTATCCCTACAATACTGAGGGATGGCAAAACAGGTCACATGTTGTTCTTCAAGAGGCTGCTATGGTCATGATGTGTTGCAGTGAATATCATACCTGTGTGCAAACTGTACACAACCACCGTAGCCTCAACAACCCTTTGCTTCAATACCTTGTTTATTACACCTGCCTACTCTTGGTCAGTTTCAATCCCTGCATTATGGCCACTCTTGTTTTTTCACCTTGCATCTACTAGTGCTAATGCCATGTTTCCACACTGCCTCCAACATTATTCCAACTTCCACTTTATCACCGATGTCTTCGGTATTCTTTGAAATGTTATTCTTTTGAAACCTGTGGCATCTATTGTATTTTCCCTTTCAGTGCCAACTTTTTTACTGACTGCTTCCCACGTATACTGAGAAGACAAATTCCTTGTATCTCTTTGACTTGATATAGTCCCAGATTATTACTGAGTTGTCTCTGGATCTTATTGTTGGTTTCCATACCCATTAGTTTCCCACACTGGAAACAAACAATTCTTACTAACATGGAATCTGTTACTTCAGAGTCTTGAGTCCTCACCATCATTTGGGTGGGATATGTCATAAAAGTAATTGCTTTTGGAATTAAGGGGTCAAAAAATGTTCCAGACAAGGTTCATGGAAGCTTTTCCCTGCTCACATTCTTCTGCTTTCTAATAATCGTACATAGTTCAATAATAGAACATGTACTGTTTCTACATGTAGTAGATCTTCAGGATCTTTCATCCATATTACTAGTAGGCCACAACACAAAACATACCTCCCTTTCATCTTGGCAACTGCTCCATGTTGCTTCACCAAATGTTATGGCAGTAATAGTAGTCCACTTGTGGTTATTGATGTTTCCCCACACTATGTTATCTTGAGCAAATGCCAAAAACCTGCCTTCAGGTTCATCGGCTTGCTAATCGCCCATGTGTGGTACTGCATGGAGACCACAAAGAAGAAACAGATTACCTATCAGAGTACTTCATGAGGTCATTTTCATAGTCCCACAATCCACTCTTCTTCCTTACTGGTAGCCTCTCAGTTGTCACATTGCTGGAGAGCTACATGCTATGTTTTGAAGGAACTGTGGAATAGTACTCACCTGTCCCCACAGGGCATGTACAGAAAGGTAAAACTATCCCTTTGGAGAAGGT
This sequence comes from Gekko japonicus, assembly GCF_001447785.1. Lineage (NCBI taxonomy): Eukaryota > Metazoa > Chordata > Lepidosauria > Squamata > Gekkonidae > Gekko > Gekko japonicus. Next base: position 650,955 of record NW_015160235.1, read on the forward strand.
ATTGGAATATCAATTTGGGGACAAGGGCTTGTCTAGAACTTTAAAGGTTTGCTTCCATGCCAGTGTGGAACCCATACGTGTTGCTGTACATATGACCTCTTGAACACCAGTTACAGGAAAGTTAACTGTTTTACTGGCAAGATACCTTTTAAAATACACACGTGCATTTGGTGTAGCACAACGTACTTGAGAGGTAAAAAAGTCAGCTCTCGATATAGCAGCTTCTTTAAATAGTTACATGAGTGTTAAGATATTCAGGGTGAAATCCTTTAGATTTTGCCACCATTTCCCATTATAAAATATTAGTTATGGTATTTTGGATGCTAAATACTTTACACTACATATATAACGAATGCCAAAAATAAATAACTGAATGGCTCTAGCCTTTAGTTGGGATTGTTTGTATGCTGTAATTCTGTTGAACTGAAGGAAATTGCAAAATGCATTCTCAGAAAAATTCTACTTCCATTTCAGTAAGTTTCTAATCCATATGGCAATATGAAGTGGCCTTATACCATGTCAGGTCATTGGTATCCCTAGCTTAGTATCGTCTGGTCTGACTGGTAGTGGCTCTCCAAAATTTCAGACAAGTCATTCCCTGCACCAGATACTTGCAATACTTAAATTGGAAGTGCCTAGGACTGAACCTGGGACTGTTATGGTGCACGGTAAAGCCTCTGGTGCAATGCCTGTTGAAAGAAGCCAGAATGTTGATGAAAAGATTTTCATTGATTAGTAAGGCAGAGATTCCATGCCCTGCATAACTTTTTCATCTTTTTTTAAGCTTGGGAGAGTCAGAATAATGAAAATTGCAGAAGAAATATAAAATGATGCAAGTTCAGTAAATTTGGTGATCATTTGTATACAAATCATAATCCCTTTTTCTGGCAGAATTTTGATTACTTGGTATAGAATTTTACAAATTTTTAGATACAGAGTGCACACACTCCTGATTTTAATTAGAAATGGAAGTATATTTGATGGCAGGACATCACATTAGTTAGTGGTAAGATGCAGAACAATGATTCTGCACGAGGTGGGAGAGCTCAGAGTCTAACTTCTGGGCTAGTTTAAGATCTGTAAGTCTTATGTGAGGGGGTGGGGTGCAGAAGCTGGAGAAAGACTGGCTTGCTGTAGACTTTCCTACTGGTGCCATTAGGTCATGTGTACTGGAAGAAAATACAAGCTATTTGGATCAAGTTTATAAAACTAAAATTCTCCATTTCTGTAAGACAATAAAACTATGAAGTATTAATTATATAGTCACACTTCAAATTCTACTTCTTCCTTACCTTGATCTTAACTTACATTTGAATGTTTTTACTTTTAGCATCTGGTTCCCAGGAAATGTACAGTAGCTGCCATAGAACTTTGTGCTTTATCTTGTAAC
>NW_015160235.1:652374-686443 GCF_001447785.1 Gekko japonicus
AATTAATGTATCAATTATAGGCTAGTTGTTGCTTTATCTGAAACAGAGTCCTATATTTTTAGAGATCTGGTATATACAATAAAATAGGGACTATTTTATTTTGTCTGACTTTTGGGAACAAGAAGCTAGTAGACACTTGCAATCCAAGACCTTAGTGTAAGACTCTAAAATTAATTAGTGAATTGTTAAAATATATCTTGAATATGTATGAAATTTCAGCTAATTTCAAATGTTGGATTAAAACTTTGTAGTGCAGCACAGTCACTGTTTGATGCACAACTTATAAGTAGTATCAGCCTATGCAGCTATATTTTCAATTATTTACTAACATGGGGTTAATAATTAAGTAGGAACAAAGAGCCCAGAACAGAAAGAGAAACTGCAGTGAGTAGAAAGTACAAAACTAGCACTATATGTGAGATTCACTGCTTAAAATAAACAATTTAGTTAATGAAGAATGTGTAATAGCAATATGTTTCATTCAATGTGCAGTATTGTATATTGTGATGTCCGTGGAAGTCCATTATATCTACATGGTTATTATCAAAGCTGTTACACAACTTTTCTTTCTTAGAATACCATGTAATATCTACTTTCAAGAGGAATCCTCTCGAACAGGCCTTCAGACGGCCCAATGTAAATCTAACCTCCAATCACCTTTTATATCACTACTGGATTGCTGTAAGCCATAAGGCCCCAGCATTCCTGTATGATATCTACCTCAGGATTACAGGAAGAAGCCCAAGGTAATGGTGACTAGCTCTGTCTTGTGTTTCTCTGGCTTTGTGCAAACCCATGTTTACACCGTAATGCATATTAACTAAGTTTTCTGTCTTTTTTAATATGGTTGAATTGTCCTTTAAGTCAAAGGAGCCGGAATTCAAGTCTTCCATTTCTGGCAACAGTAAAAATAGTGTGTTCTGCATTTTGCAATAGGTACCTAAATCAAGATGTTCAGGTCAGTTTGAATTCTCTGCAGGCACAGGCTTTGAGCAAGAGCGACTCAAACCATTTGACCCTTATTTTTCCTACAGAGTGTTACTTAAATTTGGTGTTCAAGAGGAATCCCTTAGAACAAGCAATAAGGCGTCCTAATGTTAAACTCCAGTCTAACCCCTTTATACATCAATATTGGACAACAGTCGGTCACATACTTCCTGCGTTGTTACACGATGTTGTTCTCAGGTTGACAGGTCAGAAACCGTGGTAAGAAGGAAAGGGCTAACTTTTTTGCTAGCAAGATGGTGGAGGCTTGTTGGCGGTGGAGGATCAATGGCATGAGCTTTTCCCTTAGATTTACTAATAGAATAATCAACAATAACAGTAAAAGAGTTGGGTGTTTGTGGGATTTAGTGGTTGCCTGACGTTTGCCACTATAGCAAACCTATCCTGGCAAATTACTAAAGCCCTGAAATTATCTCACTCTAGCACTGTTATTGAAATTATAAGCTGAAGTGCACTGAGAGGGGACGGGATTAGAGACACAAAATGGGTGCACACACTTGTGGGTTTTTATAGACATTGCACTCCACTTTGACTACATTTTATGTCAGCATCGTTCGGCTTATAATTATTCTGGCTACATTTTTTTAAGTAAGCGATTTGCCCATTTGGCCAGTTAAGAACTGCATAATTGAAATTTCACAGTTCCTACCTTAATTTTTTTTATGGCACAAATTTCAAGCTTCCTTTTCCAGAACCAGTGTTCAGATTGTGTGACCATTACCATTGATCTCTGATGGAACAGAAGAAATGTCAGCTTCTATTCTTTCCACCACAGTATGGGGGAGGGGTAGAAAAGGAGGCTTTTAAAGTACAAAAAAAGGCACTGGGCATATTAGTATGACTGCCATTGACTTTTCAGAATTATAGAATGAAAGCCTGCTGAAAAACTTCCATGGCATTAACATGTCTCACTAATTCACTGTGCAAAGGGATTTCTTTGTACCTTTTTTGGTGCAGGCAATTAATTGCCTCTACTTTTATCACAGTGCTAACTGGAAGCAAGGGCAGATGATGGTTCCTCATCTTTTCTGGATTTGGGTAACTCTGACTGCTTCTACCTGTATCCAGTTTCTTAAACTTGTGCTGCTCAGAGCAAATTTACTGCATGCAGACGCATGCAACATCAGCTGTACTGCTCTCCCAAGGGTTTGGCAGCTTTCCATATGTTCCTCACTACAGGCTATGACTCCTTTCCAAAGAGGTTCTGTTTATGTTTAAGTATATTTTTTAAATACTTTGTCAATGATATAAATTTCTTGTTCAACTTTGTGCACTTGCATAACATTCATATCTCTCTATATAATAATTCTGTTTTGGTCGTGGACTCTCCTGAACATTCCACACACTCCCCAATCAGTTGGATCCCTGATTTGTCACTCAGAAGCTGTCCCTACCCACTGGCTGCGTTGCCTGAGTCTCCCCTCCAATATTCTAAACAGTTTGCTGTTCCTCTCCCCCAAATAGTCGGTCGGAACACAGAGGTCATTTGCATATGTGGCCTGATTGGCCTTTGCCTCTAACATTCTAAACAGTTTGACGTTGCTTGTTGGGAGTCATTGAATGTGTCCTGAGGTAAAATACATATCCCAGTTTTCATTTAAACGGTCACTGGAGTTGCCAAAATACATATCCCAATTTCCCTTAAATGGTCACTGGAGTTGCCAATCTCCCTGTGGGGCCTGGAGATCTCCCAGAAATCACCATGTTCCCCAGCCACAGCACATTTCCTCTACAGAAAATTTCCCAGCTATTACAATGGCTGCTTTGGGCAGTGGACTCTATGGCATTATACCCTGCAGAGGTCCCTCTGCACCCCAAACCCTGCCCTCCCCAGGTTCTACCCCTCAGATCTACAGGTCTGGTCCTCCCCTTAGTATTTCCAGCCTCCAGGCAGCACCTGGAGATCTCCAAGATCAGTTCTCCTGGAGAATATGGCTGCTTTGGGCAATGGACTCTATGGAATTATACCCTGCTGAGGTCCCTCCAAACCCCAACCCTGCCCTCCCCAGGCTCTACCCCTCAGATCTACAGGTCTGGCCCTCCCCTTAGTATTGCAAGCCTCCAGGCAGCACCTGTAGATCTCCAAGATCAGTTCTCCTGGAGAAAATGGCTGCTTTGGGCAATGGACTCTATGGAATTGTACCCTGCTGAGGTCCCTCCACACCTCAAACCCTGCCCTCCCCAGGCTGTACCCCTCAAATCTACAGGTATTTCCCAACCCAGAGTTGGCAACCCTGTAACTGGCTATGGAGCCGCTTTCCAGACTCTTGGAACCCAGAAGACATGGCATAGGAGGAGGTGCTTTTCCACCTTAGGTGCCGCTGCATAACCCCAAATCAACATGAGTCAGGGGTGAAGAGAACCTTACCCGTTACCGTGAGGCTGTCCTTTCATACTACTCACTTGGGGAAGCAAAATGACTTGAGACAGCCCTGCCTTATAGCTAAGCAGAAGGAAATAGACATGGCTTGCCTCCCTCTATTTTCCCCTTCCCTCTGCTGCCCCACCAGCTACAGCCGGGACACTCACCTGGAACTTCCTTCTAGAGCTCGTTGTATTTCTTCCCACAACGGGCCTTACTCCTAGTCTAAGTATAAAGCTGAATAGTATTTCATATTTTTCACACATCTGAGTAACCTCACTTAACTGATTTGTGTAGTTGAAAGTGTGTAACCATAGGTTCCTTCCAGATGTCAGAAAAAGGGCATATAAAGCACATGAGAGACCCAGTTTGAAATAAAATAGCAATGTTTAATACACTGCAAATATGAACACAAAGCTATACGTAAATGTCTATGCTTCTGTCAGTATGTGATTTACCACTCAGATGCCTAATTCTGATCGTGTACAGTTACCGGCTGTTACTGTAACTTGACTTAATTGTAATAGGCAGGGAGCACCTGAGTTGGTCTATAATATCATTGTTTGCTGAAACCAAAAGGATGCGATTGGCCAGCAGGTGGATCAGGTGAGTGTCTCCACAAGGCTGCTGGTGGTGTAAGGAATTAGTTCAAAGTGAGGCATGGATAGTTCCTGGTTATAGCGGCTGCCCAGCAAAACACTAGAAGTATGTCCACAGACAAATTCCTGTTAGTACACAAGCATCGTTTTCCTGTATTTTCTTATGTTCTTGGAAGCCAAAACTATCTGTGCACTTCCTCAACACTTGAGTTTCTATATCAGAGGACTGGGGAAATGGAGGAGGGAGTATAATGCTGGTTTGGAATGAATTATTGTCCTTCTCCTTAGAGAACAGTTAAAACTTATCCACTTACATTCAGTATCCTGCAATTTGATATGGATTTCTGTATGTTATTTTAGGCAAGGTAATCTCAGTTGGATCTCCACGGAATTCAGCTAGCTTTCATTTCATTAGCCCATTTGACCTTTCAAAAAAGAGTGCGTCCTAACAAGTTCAGACCGTTCTTTGGTTAGTGAGCTGCAGATTCTCTCTTAGCGATTAAATGTATTGTTAGATTGTTAGATATTATCCCTAAAATCTATATCTAAATAAGAGCACAAAGTAAAAGGAATGACAGATCATGATTTTTATCTTGTGACATTATGATTTAGCAATGTGCTGTTGGAACTGCTTTGCATCTTCTAAATTAAGGTTGATATTTGCAAATCCAAGGGTTGAGTGACTGTCACTGCAGTTACTATGGATGCAACTATTATGAATAGTAAATCTTAGGACATATTGGTATGAGTCAGTCTGCATTTCCATTTTTCTGTCAGGTAGAGCAATGCAGGAAGTTGGATTGTGGGGGGAAAAACTAAACGGGGAACTACCTAGTAGCCTAATAATACCCTAACTTTGCAACTACTTGTTGCTGTATTGGTTAGTGTTGGATTATGACTAAGGACACCTGGGGTTCAAATCTTCACTATGCCATGGAAATTACTGTGTTATGTCATTCTCTCATCCTAACTTGCCTCATGATATTTTGAAGATTAATGGGGTTGGAGTCATGTGTGCTGCTGTGTATGTCTTGAAGAATATATCGCACAAAAATATTATACAGTCGCCTTAGTTTAAGATTCTTTTGGTTACGAGAAATTGCACCTAGTAATGTTTTAGCTATTGTTAATTGTAAACTGTTAGTGGAGTATATGAGTGTGTATAGAAGAGAGGAGAGCGTGGCTGTTAAATCCTTGTTCCAACCCCTTTCAAGATTTGTATTTTATTAATTGTGATCTAGGAGAGTCTTGGGTTCCATATAAAATTATCAGAATTTAGAACATCAACAGGTTCACTTCTGTAACAGAAAAGCTTAAGTAAAAGACTGTCCAGTGGCGTTAGTCTTTCCTATCCCCTTGCAAACAAAGACAAATGTTGTGTTCTTTTAGAGTGCTTTCTCCATTTGTTTATGCAGGATTAAAAACATAAGAACATAAGAGATGCCAATGTTGGATCAAGCCAAAGGCCCATCCAGTCCAACACTCTGTGTCACACAGTGGCCAGAAATACCAGGTGCCATCAGGAGGTCCACCAGTGGGGCCAGGACATTAGAAGCCCTCCCACTGTTGACCCCCCAAGCACCAAGAAGACAGAGCATCACTTGCCCCAGAGCCCCCATCTATACCTTGTGGCTAATAGCCACTGATGGACCTCTGCTCCATATGCTTATCTAATTCCCTTTTGAAGCCGTCCATGCTTGTAGCCGCCACCACTTCCTGTGGCAGTGAATTCCATGTGTTAATCACTCTTTGGGTGAAGAAGTACTTCCTTTTATCCGTTCTAACCCGACCGCTCTGCAGTTTCATGGAGTGCCCACGAGTTCTTGTATTGTGAGAAAGGGAGAAAAGTACCTCTTTCTCTACCTGCTCTTTCCCATGCATAATCTTATAAACCTTGATCATGTCACCCCTCAGTCGTCTTTTCTCCAAGCTAAAGAGCCCTAAGCGCTTTAACCTTTCCTCATAGGGAAAGTGTTCCAACCCTTTTATCATTCGAGTTCATTTTGTACCCTGCCCTCCCCGGAAAGCAGGCTCAGGGCGGCTCACATCAAAATATTGCATAAACTAGTCATCAGACTGGTATATTTAAATTTAACATATCTAATTCCCTTGTGAAGCCGTCCATGCTTGTAGCCGCCACCACCTCCTGTGGCAGTGAATTCCATGTGTGAATCACTCTTTGGGCGAAGAAGTACTTCCTTTTATATGTTCTAACCCGACTGCTCAGCAATTTCATTGAGTGCCCACGAGACATATTGATTTCACCAAGCTAGCACTCTCTGTTGACTGTCAGTGCACCCTAAAATACTCCCGAGCAAAGGTTCCTCAGCAGATAAATTGGTATAGAAAAGAATCTGTGAGGGGAAGCTGTTTACAATGCACTGGCTTTGTTTCCAGGACATCATAGGAAGCCCACAAAGAGGCTTTGTAGGAAGACATTTTATTTATCTATCTGTCCGTCTGTCTGTCTATTATATTCGGCTGTTATACCACCCATTCCACAATATGGGCTCAGGGTGGTGAACAACAAAACCAAAATCATATTATACATTTAAAATGGATGAAAGTCACAATGAAATTCCATAATAACAAAGTTCCTAAATTCCATAATAACAAAGTTCCTTAATTCCATAGTAGCAATACAGTTTAAAAAACAGATGGCAATTGTGCTACCACCTTGCGGGGGGGGGGGAGCGGGGAGAGTGCCAGCCAGATGGACACCATCATTGTCCTCAACTAAACGGCTGGTGAAATATCACTGCCTTGCAAGCCCTGAAGAACTGTAGTAAGTCCCGCAGGGCACAGAAGTTACTTGGCAGAAAGTTCCACCAAGTTGGGGGCAGAGCAGTAAACACTCAGCCCTTAGTTTAGGACAGCCAGATTTCTCTTGGGCTGGGGACCACAAAAAAGTTCTTATCTGCTGAGCTGCGTAATGTCCTCCGAGGGGTAAAAAGGTAAAGGTTCCCTTGCTCGAAAGCCAGTCGAATCCGACTCTAGGGTTGCGGTGCTCATCTCCGTTTCAAAGCCAAAGAGCCAGCGCTATCCGCTGTTCCATGGTCATGTGGCCGGCATGACTAAACATCAAGGCGCACGGAATGCTGTTACCTTCCCACCGAAGTGGTACCTATTTATCTACTTGCAATTTCTTGCTTTCGAACTGCTAGGTTGGTATACCTCCGAGGGGTACACCAAGGGTATTTCCTTGTTAAGATACGTTCTCACTCATGCTTGATAGTAAAACATATCAAACTTTTTCTTATGCAGGATATTTTAATTTCAAAATGTTTTCTTGGCTTAAAGAATCTTTTTGTAGCCCCTATTTGGTTTAGCTTGTCACGTTGCAGCTGAAGATTTGTGGCATTGTGAAACAAATGCCTATGCATTATTCATCTAGCATTTAAAAGTTTACTAGGCAGTTCTGTTAAAGAGAATAAATAAACAGGTTGCTGCTGAAGTACCTTTCTAAAAATAAGCTTGAGAATAGAAGGACAACAACAAGGGAGGGGAAAGGAATAAGAGTAAGCAAACACTTATCATGTTCAAAACTTGAAAGCAGTATAAAGTAGTATCGAAGAAAGTAATGATCAGACCTTCCAGATGAAGTGCACAGCTGTTGTCAACAAAAGACAGTACTAAGCTTGAATCCTATACCTTCCTTCTGCTTTCAGTGCTCTTTATTACAGAGTCCACTGTGAAGTGTGTATTCCTCTGCCACAAAGCACCTCCACATGTGCAAGACTGATGGCTTTCAAAAGACTGAAACGTGCCTAACATGAGAGGCATGTGCTCTACTGCAGAGGACTACTTCCACAGCAGAAAAGAAGTACAAGGAAGATACAGAATCCAAGCCTAGTAAATAGAACGCATTGAAGAAATCCTCTGGGTTTCTCATCAATATCTGAACCATTCCTGCACCCACAACAGACATGTGCAGGAATAAGGCTAGCACTATCTTCTATTGCTACGTTTGTACAACATTATGATAGTTTCAAACTTTTTAGACTCCTCACTGGGATATATACATTAACACCTGAAGGTTCTTAGGGCCCTCATATGAAATTATTGATCTTCTGACTGTAATATGCGGTTTGTCGCTGATAATTTCCAGTGCTTCAGTAAACATGTTGCTGACTTTTCCCCAGGGGTATCTGGGAAATGATAAGCCAGTTCATGTAACATCTGTTTTGGGTAACTGGTGGAAACAGTTAGTAAAGGGAAATGTTACGCATGCTACAGAGGGAGAATCCACAGAGCATTCTACAAAGGGAAGTCCTGCCTTCCCAGTTCGAGTTCTTCAAGAGTGTTCACAAACAAGTGGATAAGGGTGAAAAACTGTAGGTATTATGTACATTGACTTCCAAGAGTTTTTTCCACAGTCAATCATAAAAAGCTCTTGAGTAAACTTAAGACTCATGGGATAGCTGGGCAGAGCTCTCTTGTGGGTTATTAATAAACAGGATGTGGAAGAGTAAATGGACACTTCTGTCATTGGAGGGCAGTGTGGGTCCCCCCTCCCCATTGATGGATATAGGACTGGTACTATTTATTTGCGTGATGTAGTCCATGGGGTTGCGAAGAGTCGGTCTCGACTGTGCGACTGAACAACAACAACTATTTATTTACTTCATTTATTCTGTGATTTTTCTGCCCAGTGGGGATCCAAAGCAGATTACATTGGTCTGCTCTCTGTTTTATTCTTGCAACAGCCATGTGAGGTAGGTCAGGCTGAGTGTGACTGGTCCAAGGTCACCCAATAAGCTTCCATGGCAGAGAGTGAATTTGGGTCTCCCAGATCCTTGTCCAATACTAACCAATACACCATGCAGCTCTCCTTTTGTTCATAAATGATGTAGCATTATGAGTGAGCAGTGAAATAGCCACATTTCTGGATGGCACCAAATTAGTCATAATGGGGAAAACCATTGCAGATTGTGCAGAACTCAGAGAGGATTTATTTAATCACCTCCCTTTCTCACTGAAGCTCAAGGCACCAAAATATAAAAATAAGGCAGGTGGTAAAAATACAATAGGACTAGGATTACAAAATTAGAAAAATGGAAACCAACAGAGAATGGATTACAAAAGTAGAAGTCAATGTACGAACACAATAATGTATATACAGTAAACACTGCAGTAGACTACGATTCTATTCTCTTTATAGAACTGCCTTCCTGAACCATTTCATTATACTACAATCCTATTACCTTTATTACACTTCTGCTTTGTACATTCTACAGAATGACAGACATATTTGGTGTAGTGGTTTGGTGTAGTGGTTAAGTGCGTGGACTCTAATCTGGGAGAACCGGGTTTGATTCCCCACTCCTCCACTTGGCACCTGCTGGATGACCTTGGGCAAGCCGTAGTTCTGATAAGAGCTGTTCTTGAAAAACAGCAGTTTCTGTCAAGAGCTCTCTCAGCCCCACCTACCTCACAGGGTGTCTGTTGTGGGGAGGGGAAGGGAAAGGAGTTAGTAAGCCGCTCTGAGACACTTTTGGGTAGTGAAGGGCGGGGTATAAATCCAATCTCTTCCTCTTCTTCTTCTTTATATGGGAGCCACAGCAAAGAATGCTGGAGTGTGGGTAGCTGTTGTTCTTACCCAGTTGCTGGGTAGCACTTAAAGAAGGTTTTGCTCAGATGAGCAAAGCTGTTGTGGGGGAGCATAACAGGGAACACAGTCCGGCAAATACATAGGTCCAAAGCCATGAAGGGCTTTATAGGGGCTGGTTCCAGATTGAGAGAGTGTAATAGCATGGTCAATGAGATTTAATGTAAGTAAGTGGTAAAAAGCAGGGGCAGGGTAAATCTGACTTTCCATATATACTAACAGGTCTGAACTGGTGGTTGTTGATTGGGGAAAATATTTTGGGGTCTTTGTAGGTAGTTCAGAGAAAAATCCACTAAGTATGTGGCACTAGTGAAAAAACTAATTCTGTGCTAGGAATTGAAAATAAAACTGCCTGTATTCCAGACTGCATCTGGAATACTGTAAATGCTTCACATCAGGGAAATATGATGAATCCTGAAAACGTGCAGCAGAGAGCAATCATATCAAGAAACTGGAGTACCTTCCCAACAAGGAAGTGTTAACGATTTGAGGTTTTCAAGTTCAGATGACTAGGGAAGGTCATAATAGAAGTTAATAACATTAGATTAGGTGTGGTGTTGGGAAAGAGAGTAGACCTTTTTTCCTCATCTCCCAAAATACTTGAATTGGAGGATGCCCATTTAAGTTGATGAGTGACAGATTCAGGACAGACAAAACTTCTCTGCACAATCTGGAATGTACTTGGCAAAACTTACTGCAACAGGGTATGGTGATGGCCAATAGCTTGTATAGGTTTAAAGAGGGTTAGACAAGTTCATACAGGATTGGTCCATCATTGCCAGCCATGATGGCTGAATGGTACCTTCATATTGGGAGGCACTATGCTACTGAATGGAGGTTATGCCCTTGAACCCTTGCTGTGGACATTTTGGGGTGTCTGGTCAGCCATCGTGGGGAAACAAGATGCTGGACTAGCTGGACCATCTGGCTGAACTGTTGTGTTTTCTTTGTTAACTTGCTGTGGCAGTGTAAGGTTGGTACTGCTGCGCCCTTTCTATAACACTGGCTAATGCAGAACAAAGGTATCTGACGAAGTGTGCATGCACACAAAAGCTTATACCCAGAATTAAACTTTGTTGGTCTTAAAGGTGCCACTGGACTCAAACTTTGTTCTGTTGCTTCAGACCAGCACAGCTACCCACCTGCACCTACTTTCGTGACACTAATTTAGTGGGACTATGAATGTTTTAGTAGAAACTTGTGGCGTATTGGATTCAGGAGCCTTTACTTCATAGTAGAAATGTTGTTAACAGTGCCAGTTCCTAGCTTTTAAAATTCTTTCGAAGGGATATCCATGGAACAAACCAAGAAGTCTTCAACTGAAAAGAGATTGAAGTGGTGCTCTTAGCATATTTTCTGTAACTTCAAATGTATTTAAATTCATTGTTTTTCCCCCTTGTATTACTTGAAACCATTGATTATATATAGCATTTTGTTTTTCTGTTCTCAATTTTTTGCTTATGAATATTTGGAAGAAAGAGCTCTGGCTAAGCTCTTAATAACATGGGTGAGAGTCATGCACTTTTCCTCATTGTAGCTCACCAGTAATAAGATAAAAACTGAGTAAAATAAAGATTAAAATAAATACCCTCTTAGGCAAAAAAAGTTGTGTTAGTTTTATTACTTTGTGTTTTTCCTGGTGACTAGTTGTTTGTATGTGGTATGCCTTCCTTCTAATACCTCTCTGCCAAATGTAGTATTTAAAATTTCCAGCACTCTTACACAGTAGGATCCTACTCACTGTAGGCAAATGGCCACAGTCTGTACAGAGTTAATGTAACTTTCTAAAGGCTGTTGCATATTCAGTGCTGATTTTATATTTTGCTGCCCCCCTTTCATCCTTCCTGCTGTTTATTATCAGTGTGTTCCATTATGAGGATCAGGCTGGAAATCAACTCTCAGTAACTGCCATATATAGAATGATCATTTGCTTTAGGCTACAGTTAGCATGTACTGGTGGAATATATCTGGTCAATCAAGTTGAAAGAAAACGTTGAGCAGATGCATGCCACTGTCTCTTTCAAGATGAGAAATATGTGGGGTTCAAATGTGTACATTCACAATGTTCTGGGTACAAATTGTTTTTTAGTAATAGTTAAAAGCCTGCTATCCAAATTGATCCTAATAACTGAATGCACTGTATTCAGATAAGGTACCGGTGGTTACCCAGCAAGGCAGTAAACATTGATAGAATATTTCTGCATATTAAGTAGTCAATATCTGCACTGACACATTGCATTGCACCAGTTGGGGTAATCAGCAATAATACTGGGGGGGACATCTTCTTGTGATGGAGGCTGTTCCATCACTTTTCTTCTGTGTGGCTAGAATGATGGAGAAAAGGAGGCTCCCCAAAGAAGACTGCCATCTGATAGGTGTGTGACTCTGTAGTCCAGGTAGTCTGTTTTGTAGGGGAAACTAGTCTTTCGTGTGTGAGAGAGAGTGCTTCATTATAAAGGCTTCCAAGTTTTCTACATCTTACCCTTAAAATCCTACAATATGTTTTTATAAAATCACAATGTTACAGGATTTTTATAATTTAATCAAAACTACTGGATATAGTTCCTCTTCTTCATGATTGCATAAGATGGGTCTAAATATGTAAAATTTTGTGTTCATGATGCTGACTACAAATACAGGTGTTGACTTTTCTTAATTTTTTTAAAAGAAAAACTATGCAGAAATATTCTGTTAAATGTACTAAATGCTTTAATGTGATGGCCAAATTGAAGGCTCCTTTATTGCATCATACCTGCTGAAATTAGGGTGGTGGTGGTGTATACTTTTGAATAGCGCCTTTTCTTTTAGTAACACACTTTCCCTGGACTATAGGATGATGAAAACAATAACACGTCTTCACAAGGCTATGATGTTACTAGAATACTTTACCAGTAATTCTTGGGAATGGAACACAGACAATGTAAATATGCTTATGAGCCAACTGGGTCCTGAAGACAAAAAGGCAAGTAATTCTCTAATGTTTTTTGTCGTCGATCGAACATGAAATTGTAGTGTAAAGAAGGGATTTTCATAGTTTCTGTGCAGATTTTGCATTATGAATTATTAAAGATGTTCATTTAGAGAAAATCAGAAATATATATATGCATCTGATTTAAATTTGGATTCTGAAGTATGGTAACTATTGAAGTGATCAGGTCTCTCTATTGTGGACTTATTTATTTATTATTTTTTCTACTACCAGTGAGAAGGACACCCTGTTATGTTCCTGTATGATGATAGTCTGTATGCCAAAGTTTTTGCTAGTGTAGTACAGTTGTGGTCCTATGCTCCCTGGCAGCAAAGCAAAAAGGCCAATAGCAGCTGTAGAAAGGAAAGTTGGGGCAGTACTGACAGCCACTCCAAGCAACTCCATGGCAGCTTGATCACCTGTCGTGATGCTTGCTTACTGCACATGGAAAATAGTAATTGGTAGACACAAAATGCCGAAACATAGCTGTCAAATGCATCTGCAGTCCTTCTGTAGACAGTCCACATGTTTCCTGCAAAAAGCAGCTCTAAGAAATTTGATCAACACAGTTCTACATAGGCAAGTAGTTATTTGGGTATCAGCCAAAATGTGCAGCCACAGGCTATAGGACTTCCCTCATACAGGACTTTGTGTCTTCTGGGAGTTCAAACATAGCTAGCGGTGGACTATTGAGTGAGGCTGGAAGTAGCCTGCACCTCTTGAGAGTACCATCTGCTTATTTGTACTGTGGTATAATTATGAATAGCTCTAAGGTTATTGTAATAAGTGTTGCTGTTAGTGTTGAGGCTTACAGTTCTGTAATCTAAGTAAATATCAAATATCTGATGTTGAATAATAAACTAATGAGAGCCATGAAGATGTTCTCTTTTTCACTTTGTGTTTGCTGCACTGTAATATTAGAGCTGGACCCAAAAATAGATTAATATTGAGTACTTATTGAACTTTTTAAAGTTGTTCACATAACCGCTGTGAAAAATATTCTGCAATTATCCTGATAGTGTTTTAGTTTGTGTCAGGCATCTTAAAAATTCTCCCTTTGACAGAAAGTGCTGTACAAGTATAGAAACTTTATTGCCTTATTTCCTGTTTAGGAGGTAGATAAACCAGGAGATTGCTTTAAGAAATGTATAAGGAAGAAGGGGCTAATAAGCCATGGCTGAAATTTAGGCCACAGTCCTGTCATCAATTGGGTTCTTGTGTATCTAATTCTGGGAAGCACATTCTGGGGGCTTTGCTTGTGGAACTCCCAGTGTCATGTCCATTTTAACTTCTAGTTTGGTCCAAGAACTTCCTAATACACAGTTCTTGGTGCTCAGTAACATTGCAGTTGCCATAATGGCATGAAGCAATTTAATCTATGCCATTCTTAATACTTAGCCTTTGAATATTTGTATGCAATGTTTATTGTAATACTAACAATTTTATTATGGCAGGTATTTAATTTTGATGTTCGCCAGTTACATTGGGCAGAGTATATGGAAAACTACTGCATGGGAACAAAGAAGTATGTTCTGAATGAGGAAATGTCTGGTCTCCCAGCAGCTAGGAAACACTTGAATAAGTATGTCTTTATATTTTTACTTTATTTTGTTGTCTAATGCAGTTTTGTATTTTTCCTGCTTTGCTTTGACCACTGTGGGCAAAGCTTAAACAACTGCATTCTCGAAGCAAATCAGTTTAGATCACCTGTTCAACAGATTCTGTCTAATCTTTCTTTCTTTCTAATAAAATCACCTAAAAATAAACATAATGTCAGACTTTCTACTTAAAACTTGGAGTAATTCAAGAACCTCAGAGGATTTAATTCAAGTGAGTTCTACTGAGGCATTGTTATCTGAATAGGCTGACTAAACGCAAATAAGAGCTCATTGCTTAGTCTTTGTTTGGCTTCACCTCCCTATTGCGGTGAAAGGGGAAGAGATTACTAAAAGGGTTGATCCTGCTAAGTACCATGGCATGTTTCCCATCCTGCAAAGACAAAAAGGTACCTTTGAAAGCATACTAAGGTCTGAATTACTTTAAAAAGTGATGTTAGTCTTCCAGAACAAACTAATTTATGCAGTAGCCAAATCGCTCGCTCACAAATTTAATGCCAGCAGCTCACAAAGTAGAATTTTGGCTCACAAGACTCCACAGCTTAGAGGGAACATTGCGTTCAGACAGTGTGCATCAGTTTCTATGAATAACATTAAACTTATAGTAGATGCAACTTTACCTTCTGCCCCCTGGGGGGGAGGGCTAATTATAGTCTTAGGTAACTTCAAATTGCATAATGCAAACAGGGTTTGAAGCTATTGTGAGACTATTTTAAAAGCTATTTTATGCTCCTGGCCTAGGTTTTTTTTTTTGTTTTTAAGCTGGCGGTTTAATTGCTAAATTTCATTATTTCAGTTCTTATGTAGTTTTAGTTCATCAAGTATATTGAGCAGGTTCTCTAGATATGAGGTATAGACATTTTTAATTGTTTTGTTTAAAAATGATTTGAATTGTTTACATTATGTATAGTCTACCTTTCTCACTGAGACTCAAGGCAAAGTACACAATGTAAGTCAATGCAATCAGTATGAGGAGATATCTAATAAGTAGTTTTATAGGGCTGGGATTGCAGAAACCTGAACAAAACACAAGTATCAGACATGACAAGCTATACAAACAGTAAATGTCATTACGTAAGTAGAGAGACAATGCACTGAGAACAAGCTAAAGCATACAGCAACAGATCACAAACAGTATACAACAGTGAAGTCCACAGACCTATTCCTATCTCCTGAACCATTATGTAATGTCACTCTATCACCTTCATCAAAATGCCCATTCAGTTCCATTTTACATAGTTTGTGGAATGCTAGAAGCATGGGTCTCCACTTGAATTGAACTAAGTAGTTGATGGGCAGCCAGTGGAATGACTGCAGAATGGGAATGATATTCATACTATGCCTAGCTTCTGATAATAACTGTGCTGCAAGATTCCACATCAGCTAGAGTCTCCCAGTTGATTTCAGGAAGAGACCTATGTAGAACCAGTGGCATGTAATGGTTACAGTGTTGGACTAGGATGAGAGACCCAGGTTCAAATCCCCACTCTGGGTGGCCTAGGACCAGTCACACCACAGTCAGCCTAACTTAACCTCACAGGGTTGCTGTGAGAATAAAATGGAGGAGTGGAAACTGCTTTGGGTCCTCATTGGGGAGAAAGACAGGATGTGAATGAAACTTAAGTATAGCTCAGTACAGTAGTCTAGTCTTGCTGTTTACCATGGCATGGATCCAGGTGTCCAGATCAGCTAAGTCAAGGTAGGGGGCCATCTTCCAGGCTAAGCTAAGTTGGAATAAAGCATTTTTGGTGACGGTATTAAGTTGCTTCTTCAGCCATTATGCTTGGCCAAGTATAACTCGTGGGTTCTTGATCAAGTCAGCAGGGGTCAGCTGGACCCCACTGAAAGTGGAAAGCATGGTGTCCTTCAAGACCTTAGGCTTCCCAGTTAACATTACCCCCATCTTGTAAGGGTTCAGTTTCAGTTTGTTCACTTTCAGCCATTTAACCATTGCAGTCAGGCAGTGGCTGAAGACTTCTATCACATTACCAGGACTTTTTAGTAGATATAGAGCTGGATGTTGGCATATTAATAGCATCCAGTTCTGAAACTGTTAATGATTTGTCCTAAGGGCTTGACTTAGAGTTTAAGAAGCATGAGAGATAAGATCACACCTTAGTATAAATTCCACACTGATGACTGGTCTCATGACAACCGTTTGGGTCTGATCTGTAAGGAATTATTTAAACCAATCCAAAGCACATCTCCTGATACCTACTAATGCCCGGACTCGACTGTGCGACTGAACAACAACAAAACTGTATTAAAGGCAGCAGGTAAATCCAGTAGGAGCAACCTTGTGGCTTGATCTTTGTCTATATTCAGAGATCATCAACCAAGGCCTCCAGTACCATATCTGTCACATAGTCCAGACTGAAAAGAGTCCAGACCATGAGTTATTCAAGAAGGCCTGGAGTTGGTCCACCACCACTCTCAATCACCTTTCCCATAAAGGTCAAATTAGAGACAGGGCAATAATGGTCACATTGCTTTTCTGTAGGAATAGTTTTTTTTTAAGTAGTAGTCAGATAACCACCTCTTTGAGTGGTTGAGGGAAGGCGCCCTGAATCAGTGACTAATTTATGGTGGACATCAATGATTTGTTAGTGTGGCCCTTGCATTATTTCAGCAACTAGGATGGACAAAAGTCTAGAGCACAAGTAGTATCCTTCACAGATCCCAGGAACCTGTCAACATCTTTTGTAATAACTGGGTCATAACGGTCCATAAATCAGCCAAATGGCAGATTAGACTATCTGAACCGTCTTCCAACCAGCATCCAATTCAGAATGTGTTTGAGAGATTTTATCAGCAGAGCATTGTGGAATCCAGTAGGATTCATGAGCCTCCATGGGTGAACTATTTCAACTGTGGACCCTTTCCTGCAAAGTGTCAGAACCACATTCACCTTTGCCTTAATTAGATAGTGATCAGATTGTGGTTCAGGCTGAATTTCCAACCCTGAAACTAGACCTTCCTTCAGAGGTTTCAGTGCAAAAAAATTCAAGTCCAAGATATGACCTCATTCATGTGTTGGTCTTGGGGTTGCTGAGAGCCATCATGGACCCCCTATATGACCCTGATACAGACCAAGTGTCTAATTTTATAATGTTTATATCTGTACATATATTCATATGTGCAACAGTATAGGATACATTTCTTACGTCTGATGAAGTGGGCTGTAATTCACAAAAAATTCACATCACAATAAATCTTTACTAAGTAAATCAGTAAAAAAATCTATTTGTGTACCCTTATATCTTTAGCTAGCACAAAAGCAGGGACAAATTTATTATGTAGTGGTGCTGGATGAGAAGTACTGAGATCATTGGGATTGATTTTACTGACATATTTTCTAAAAAGACTGATGTTTGTCATTTAGCATGAAGCTTAGCTACAGTAGCAAAGTGGCGTTTACAGGGATATTAGATGTCCCACCAGTACAGCAACCCCCTACCTGAACAGTGTTCAAAATATAATTAAATCCAATTAAGCAGAGGAGAAGGAGTTCTAGCTAGGAGTGTGCATTCGGCTATAGCCGAACCAAAAAAATACCTTGTCAGTAATCTCTGATCTGTATTTGGCTACCAGTATAGCTGAACCTGAAAAAGCCATAATTATCCAGGTTCTTTTCGGGTTCATTTTGCTATACTGCCAGTCAGCTGTTGGGTTTAAATGCCTTTCTTTCCCTCCCTGATGTGGGGGAGGGAAAGAAAGGCATTTTAAACATGCCTGGTTCCCTGCCTGATCTTCTCCAGATGCCCCACAGCTGGCAGGCAGGCTGGGAAGACAGAGGGCAGGCATGCAAACATCTCCTCTTCCGTCCCTGAGCCTCTTCGCTTTTGTGGAGAAGCTCGAGGAAGGGGGGGGGGGCATGTTTAAATGCCTTTCTTTCCCTCCCCAAAATTGGGGAAAGGCATTTTAAACATGCCTAGCTTCCCTGCCTGCCCTTCTCCAGCTACAATCTGTCAGCTTGAGAAGGGAAGGCAGAGAGCACAGGCTTTCCCTAGTCAATTTCACTCCCAGCTGACTGGCAGTGAAATTGACAGGAAAATCTCTAGGGCTACCAGAGGGAAAGAAGACATTTTAACATGCCTCCTTTCCCTCTGGTGGTGTAAATCGAACCTGAATATATTCAGGAATAGGAGAAAAATAGCCCCAATCCAAATACCTTACTGGTATTTTACTGGGGAAATTCGGCTTTTACCAATATTTTTTGGTTCTGATTTACCCGAAGCTGAAAATACCGGCATTTTTTTTTTTGCACACCCCTAGTTCTAACATATGTAACCACTAAATCAGATTAGCATTCAGTTACCATGCTTGTAAGGGGAAGAGCATCCTTTTACTCAGGGCATTTTTTGTAGAAAAAGCCCAGCAGGCACTCATTAGCATAATAGGCTACACCCAACAGCAGAAACTCATTGGCATATTAGGCCACACCCGCATGCCTTCCCTTGGGTTGCCTGGGTGCCCTGCGGCTGCAGGGAGCCTGGGCAAGCTGACCCTTGGACAGGCCAGGGAAGGCACGGGGAGGTATTTAAATGCCTCCCCGATCCTTACAGGGCCGCCCCCCCCCCGGCCTGCCTGCCTTGGAGTCACCAGGGGTCGCTCTCCAGGCCTTCCCTCTGTATCCACGCATGCAGAGGTTTTGCCTGTAGTGGGCTTGGCCAACTCTGAAGCCAGCCGTAACTCCGTTCCTGTGCGTTCCTGCCCAAAAATAGCCCTGCTTTTATTACTTTGATAGATCATGGGGAAATATTCATTCCCCCCTTTCATAATATTAATAAGGATTTGCTACCATACTACTATTAAAATGTCTAAGTTGCCAACCAGGATAGGGATGATGAATTAAGTAAGACTGAGAGGTGGAGGGGGGATTAGAAAGGGGAAGAGAGAAATGGAGGTATATCATGAAAAGAAGAGCAAAAAGGAGAAAAGTATGGAAAAGAGGAAGAGAAATTAAGAAAAGAGCAAAGGTTTTATTTTCTACTACACACTACCAGGGCTGCCCCCTTGCAAGATCTAGCTAAGCAGACAAAATTATGGTGCTGAGTGGAAGGAAAGAACGAGAAAAACAGTCTGTTGGGGAAAACGACCTTGTTAGGAGGCTGCAGCCTGGCAATGACTCTAGCAGCCATGAGCTGTGCTGGCTGGTCTTGCCCTGCTCCAGTGCTAGCTTGTTGATGAGTTTAGCAAGATATGCAAGTGTTTGGCTCCCTGCAGTGATCTTTACAGAAAGGCACTCTAAGCAGAAAGTAGAGTGACAGCTATTTAACTCTGCTGTGCATTCCGTGCACCCGCAGTGGCTGCAGTACAGAAGTGCATTGCAAATTTCATGACTGCAGCACAACACTGGTATCAGGCCCTCCAGCTGACCTGGGCCTCCTGAATTTTGTCCCATCATTTTTTAAAAAAATTATTTCTTTTTTTAGACTTATACCCCAACCCTCCCCTTGGTCAGAGGGCTCAGGGCCGCTCAACAGCATCAATAATCTATAAGTAAAGATAAAAACATACTTACAAAAATAATTAAGTTACAATCTATAAAACAGAATTCTAGCATAGGCATCAGAATAAAACGTAGCCTTTTGGCACCCAACAACCAGCATCCCAGACTGTTGTATAAAAATCATGATCTGAGAGAGGCCCAGGGTAGCTAAAAAAGCTATAAAATCCTGGGCCTGCCATGTCAAGGTACCTTTGGCATGAAGGCTGAAGTCCTCCAGTATAATTAGTCTAGGTGTCTCCAGCAGCACAGAAATTTTCTAAATAAGTCCATGTTGATGCTTAGGCCTCTTGCCTGTGTAGAAATTTAAGCTCTGTGTTGAAACCTCTATATTCCTACATTATTTGCCATTCAAAATCATGTATTGTTCTCCATATTTTTCTTGATTTGCATTTTATTTATTTTCTAGGTTAAGGAACATCCGTTACGGCTTCAATACAGTGCTTGTTATTCTCATCTGGCGTATCTTCATTGCAAGATCACAAATGGCAAGAAACATCTGGTATTTTGTTGTGAGCCTGTGTTACAAGTTCCTTTCTTACTTCAGAGCCTCTAGTACTATGAGATACTGAAGAGGACAATTCTAACATTAGGACATCTATGCATATGGTGGTCTAATGGCACAAAGCCGTATAATGTACCTACTCATCTTGTCTTTTGTAAAAACATGAAATATTAGATCTGGATTGTGAAATACAGTACATGTGATGCTTAATTGTGTATTTCTGTGAAGATTATATGGCTGGTTCTGGAGCAATCTGTCATTAGGCAAATATGTAGGTTAAATATCCAACAAAACAGATTTAATATCTCTGTGTGAGGAAAACCTTTAGGCCACTGACCAGTGTAACTGTGCAATTCTGGAATGCATTGAATTAAAATCTGCCTTAACATAGTAAACTTAATTTTTATGGCAAGTGAGCTCATTTAGTTAAGGTGAACCAATTATTGACTTAGGTGATAGACTTATTTATTTGAGACTTTTAAATTGCAATGTCCTTGTAAATGATTGTGAGTTTGGCTTTCTGTTAGTCCTTTATTGCTCTTGCCTCCTTTCTGGTGACTGTAAAGATGTGAAGTTTACTTATGGAAATGAGACCTTCCTAACTGAACCTTTTGTGTTCTGCTTTTGAAAGTGCACCTACTGATCCAGACTGACCCACCGGAGATTGCTGTTGAAATAATTGGCCATGATCTAGAATGTGTATGCATATGTGTAAGCATAGGCATCCACATGGCTGCATAAACTCCCCCAGTTGAGAAAGCAAGTGCAAGAGGTGGCTTTCCTTACATTCTCCTGAACTGTAATTTATAAGAACTGCCTCTACGGCCAAGAGAAGAAGTAAGCTTGTTCCTTAGAATAAATACAAATGAAGGAAACACATTTTTACTAGAGTTGTTCCAAAGTGGCACAAGAAATCAGGAACTTCTTAAATTTTTGTTCTGAAATCCAGAACATAAATTTGTTTAGGAAACACCACACCCTCCCTATGTTGCCCACAGAATTTTGAAACTGAAGTCTCAGTCACTTTCTTCTAAGCTGTAAAGACAACATATTTATGCTAAATACAACTTGGCATTATTTTCAGAAATGGAGGAAGATGTTGAATTGCTATTACTTAAATAAACACCAATCTATTTTCTGCATGTTTAATTTGCATCCTCAAGAAACAAAATATAGGAGTCCTCAATAAAAGATGAAATATAATTCAGTACTTAAATTTTGCAGTACAACTCATTTGCATAAAATTCTATATGAGCACTAACATTCCTCCTTATTTGATACAACCAGCATCCCTCTGTGGTATGGTGGTGGTAAACTGATCGACTTGTACTGTAGCTGTTTCTTTTTATAATCACTGTCTAGGTAAATTGAGAATGATTTCTGAATGAACAATGTCAGAATTATACAAAGCACATTTCCTATACTCAGCTGCTGTGGAAATTTAACTTCTTTCTTGCACATGTATGTAAATTTGGAGAAGGAACTCCCTTAGTAAAAGATGAATTTTTCTCACTTAGAACTTAAATGTAAGTTTAAAAGATTTATGTGTACTCTTTCCAGTGATAGAAATGTTGCATGGTCAAGGACCGCACATTAAGAAGTGTGAGAGACTGTTGTGACAGTGATGGAACATACAATAAATTGTGGATTTTGTGAATGAAGTCACAGTTGGCAATATTCCTATTATGTTACAGCTGCTTCCTAACGTTTCCTCCTCCTTTGTTGGACTTGAAATCATTTACTTAGCATTTGAGCATGCCTGTAGACTTTTTTTCTTGCACAAGGTGCCTGGAATTCTACAACCCACCATGATCTGTGTGGATGTAGTTTAACTTGGTTGAAAGAAGCATTTGTAAGATGCTTGGATGTTATTTTCACTTTCCTCAGTGTACCTTGTTATTGAACTCCTCAAAAGGAATACAACTGATAAAATGCCACTGTTCATAACACTGCTGAAGGTAATCAGAGATTAAATGAGTTATGCAATTTTCCTTGTGAGATTCTAATACCTAATGGCTGCCATCTTGGAGTCCCTGGTTTTGGTTTTGATGTGAATGTTTCGTTTTCCTCATACAAAGAAATAACACCATGCTGTTTCATAGTGTTTTGGGCATTCCACAAAAATTGTTACAGCTAAGATACTGTCATATCTGGATCTTGTAGTGTTGCAATTCATATTATCAGAATTGTTAACTAAAACAAAGGGGATCTATAATTTTGTGTATTATTCTAAGAAATCTACTCATGGACTTTAAAAACAGTGAAATCTGAAGTAACAGAAGAGCATTTTACAGCAGGTGATTATTCAGTAGGTCTGCCAGAGTTTAAAATTTGGGACCATAGGAAGAACATTATCCTGCACTGGCGTTTTCTGATATAGAAATAGATTCTGCAAAGAATTTTAAATGATAAACTTTTATAAAACAGAAATATTGGGTGCCTTTGTTTGTAAACCAAAAATAAACAAATTCCTGAATATGATGTTTGTTGAATGTATCAAGTTGTGTAAAGTGTGTAGAAGCACTAATAGAAATCATGTTTTGATGAAACAGGACCAGTAAAACCGCCATCCAGACATCTTGAAATGGTCTGATTTCCAGAAATGGGAAAATTACAGAATTAGCGGATCACTCCCAACAATTCTTGTTACCATTAAAAGGTTTTTTTCTGTCTTGAAATATTAAAACAAGTACAAACACAGAAGTACAAATTGTGAGCAAATTATTCCTTGATCAAAGAGCCTTACAAGGCAATCCTGTGTGTGTTTACTGTGTATTTGGAGAGAGGTGCAGGGCTCAGTGGTAGAGCAGCTGCTCTGCATGCAGAAGGTGTTTCAGTCAAGGCCCCAGGTTCAATCCACAACATCTCCAGTTAAGAGGATGAGCTACAGAGGATGTGAAGGACCTGTACCCAAGACCCCAGAGAGCTGCCACCAGTCAGACTAAACAATACTGATCTTGATAAACAGTATAAGACATTTTGATGTGTTCATATGATCAGAAGCCCAAAGTAAAGCTTGAACAAAAGACAAAATCGACAGTTCCACACAATAATTAATCTTCTTTGTTAGGGTAGAAATGTATTAAATGTCTACATGACAATTTGATCTTTTGTGCAGATAGTGCCTACCATGTTTTTCAGGTACTGTAGTACATGAATGAAGATGCAATAGATTTCCCAGAAATATTTTTGTGGTATGATGATTAGGCTTTCACCTAAAATTTCTTTGTGTGCAATGGGAGGCAACTTTTGCCAATTCCTAGTTCCCCCAAGCTATTTGTTGGGGTCTCCTGTCCCCCAGGAGCATCATTTGAGGCTCTGGGGAAAGGGGGCAAAGTTACACTTCAGTGGATGGGAAACCTTCTGTCTATGGAAATCTTTAAACTGGGGAGACTTGAGTTAAAATCACCATCCTGCCATGAAACTTGTATTTATACATCAGGTGGGGAGAACATATGTGCTGCCTTGAACTCCTTGGATGAAGGGCAGAACAAAAACAGTTACAGATGCCACCACCTACAGCTTAAATACTGTGAAAATTCCACATGCTGCAAGTAATTGTGTGAGCAAGTCCTTTTTATTCTTAAAACAGTTTCTCTGTAATTTTTTCTCTTTCCCACTATCTTGTTTTACCCACATCTTGGTCTTGTACTTTTAAAACATTTCTTAATGTATTCTAAAGCATTGTATTTATAGATATCTGTTGAAAAGGCCTGCATGTGGCCACACTGAGATTGACAAAGTGGCTAAAAAATGTGAGGTGATTAACTCATGTTAAAGAAATATGCCTTAGAATGGGATGTGTAGGTAGAAGGTGGGAAACAATCTCTTCCCTGGCTATCATTTAGATAACGCTGTCAAATTCAGGATGCTCTCAAACCATCTTTTTAAAATCTATTTTGGTTAATTGCAGTTTAAGTTAGCAGTACAGTCCTAAACAGAACTATGCCCTTCCAAACCCACTGATTTCTATGGGTTTATAAGCATGCAGTTCAGTTTAGAATTGCACTTTATGTGTTCCTTTGGGTTATTTTAAATTTATATCAAATTTAAAGGGAAGATTTCACTTGGGAATGAATCCCACAGGGTAATGAAAAATCTGCAACAATATTAAGGTGTTCGGAATTTAGGCACCAGATTTTTCTTCTGGATCTTCAAGGGGGTTAATTTCCAGTTCCTATGCCAAAAGAGCACCTGTATGCATATGAGCATCTAGGTGGAAATTCGCTATGTTTTGGGGTGAATCTTCAAGGCAGCAATTAGATAAACTACAGAGAGGGTAATAGCCTTATCTTCACCAGACAACAGATGTATTAAATGATAATCGTGTGCACATACAGGAAAGTGTGAT
Organism: Gekko japonicus; assembly: GCF_001447785.1. Taxonomy (NCBI): domain Eukaryota; kingdom Metazoa; phylum Chordata; class Lepidosauria; order Squamata; family Gekkonidae; genus Gekko; species Gekko japonicus. The sequence goes on from NW_015160235.1 coordinate 676,898, forward strand.
ATCAATGGAGAAATAAAAATTAATCTAAATAAATGAGTGTTTCCATCTCCACTTTCTGCATGGGCAGGCTCTCTGTTCAATCTGACTTCTTGAGAGTCTTCCGAATAATTTGTTAAGTGTAAAGTCTCTGGTTCGGGTTGGTTCAATCTCAGAGAGATGAAGGGGGTACCTGTTGCTTTTCTACAGGGAGGTGGATTGAAATTGTCCACTGAGACCATGGCTAGTGACATGGACTGCCTGACAAGGTCTCGAGATAGCAAGAGGAAGGTGGCAGGCTTAACTAGTATGGGAAATTACATCTGTTTCTATACAAATGCTAGAAGTGTCCGAGGTAAAATCGGGGAGTTGGAGTGCTTGGTGTCGGAGGGAAATTGTGGGTATTTCAGAAACTTGGTGAGATGAGGAAAATCAGTGGGATACGGTGATTCCCGGTTATATATTATATCGGAAGGATGGGGGGGGAGGGTTGGAGGTGGGGTGGCTCTGTATGTCAGAGAGGGTCTAAAGTCCAGAAAGATTGAGAGGCTAAGAGAATTGGATTCGCTTCTTGAAGTTCTGGGGGTTGAAATAGGGGGGCCAAAAGGAAACTTGACACTGGGAGTTTGTTATCGCCCACCAGATCAAGAAGATAGAGGAGGATTATAAAATGATGAATGAGCGGGAGCGGTGGCGCAGGTAGTAAAGAACACCTGATATAACAGCGAACAGCCGCTGTGGCTGTTCAAGACCCACCGCGGCCGGAGTGAGCTCCCGGCCCTAGTCCTAGCTCCCGCCCACCCAGCGGTTTGAAAGCATTAACATCTTTAAAAAAGCAAGGAGATAAATGGGTACCTGCCCTAGGTAGCAGGGGGTACCTCCCCACTAGTGGGGTGTGCAGCGGAGGCGACGATGGAACAGTAATGGCAGAGTTAAGTGTTGGAGCGGCTGAGGAGCATCCAGCGAGTGCGGCGTGATTCCGGAAGGGGCGGCGCCACGGAGGTGCGGCAGCACGGCGGCATAGCGTGATGGAGCCGGAAAGGACGATAGTCGGAGCTGTGGCGGCCATGGGCCGTGCACCAGAGGAGCCCTGCTGAGAGAAGGAGCCACGGAATCAGGAGAAGATCTGCCCCGGGACACGGAAGGAGAGCGCCAACGTCTGAGGCCGCCGAAGAAGGCCAGACATCAGCAAGAGGCCTCGCTGCCAGGTGCTGGTAGGAAGCCACCCCCCCTCATGATTGTGGCCTTAGTTAGGGAACAAATAATTGTGTAAGCCTCTCAGAGACCCCTCGGGGTTCGAGCAGGATACAAGCCAAAAGCATAAATAAATAAATTAAAGATAGCAGCTAGACAAAAACACTGTGTCGTAATAGGTGATTTTAACTAACCACACATTCATTGGGGGTCAATATGTGTTCTAGTAGAGAGAAAGAGATTGAATTTCTAGACACTCTAAATTACTGTGCTATGGAGCAGATGGTCACGGAACCTACCAGGGGAGAGGCGATCCTTGATTTGGTCCTAAGTAACACTCAAGACCTGGTGAGAGATGTAAAAGTGATTGCACTGCTTGGGAACAGTGATCATAATGTTGTTGAGTTCAACATTTGTATAATTAGAGAACTGGCCAAAAAGACTGACACAACCACTTTTAACTTTAAAAGGGGAAATTTTTCTGATATGAGGGGACATGTGGGGAGGAAACTGAAGGGAAAAGTAGAAAGGGTCAAAACCATTGGGGAAGCTTGGAAACTATTTAAAACCGATTCTAGAAGCTCAAAAAATATATTCCACAGGTTAGGAAAGGCACAAACAGGTAAAGGAAAAAGCCTTTACAAACAAAGTAATGGAAGCTGTAAAAGGTAAAAAGGATTCCTTTAAGCGGTGGAAAGCTAGTCACAGTGAGGCTGATAAAACGGAACACAGGCTATGGCAAATAAAATGCAAGTCTGTAGTCAGGCAGGCAAAAAGGAAATATGAGGAGCATATAGCAAAAAACGTAAAAACCAACAATAAAACTTTCTTCAAATACATTAGAAGCAGGAAACCAGCCAGGGAGGCAGTGGGGCCCTTGGACGACCAAGGGGTAAAAGGAGTATTGAAGGATGATAGGGAAATGGCTGAGAAGCTAAATGCATTTTTTGCCTCCGTCTTCACTGTGGAAGATGAGAAGTGCTTGCCCACTCCAGAACCACTGATTTCAGGAGGGGTGTTGAAAGACCTGAGTCAGATTGAGGTGACGAGAGAGGAGGTCCTAAAACTGATAAACAACTTAAAAACTGATAAATCACCAGGCCCAGATGGCATACATCCAAGAGTTCTGAAAGAACTCAATTGTGAACTTGTGGATCTCCTGACAAAAATATGTAATCTCTCCTTAAAATCAGCCTCCATTCCTGAGGACTGGAAGGTAGCTAATGTCACTCCCATCTTTAAAAAGGGTTCCAGAGGAGATCCGGGAAATTACAGGCCTGTCAGTCTGACGTCGATACCGGGTAAATTGGTGGAAACCATTATTAAGGAAAGAATTAGTAGGCACATAGATGAACAAAACCTATTGAGGCAGACTCAACATGGGTTCTGTAAGGGAAGATCTTGTCTCACTAACCTGTTAATGTTCTTTGAGGGGGTGAACAAACATGTGGACAAGGGGGATCCAATAGATATTGTTTACCTTGACTTCCAGAAAGCTTTTGATAAAGTTCCTCATCAAAGGCTCCTAAGTAAGCTCAAAAATCATGGGATAAAAGGACAAGTCCTTTTATGGATCAAAAACTGGCTAATTAATAGAAAACAGAGAGTGAGTATAAATGGGCAGTTCTCCCAGTGGAGGGGTGTAAGCAGTGGGGTACCACAGGGATCAGTACTTGGTCCACTGCTTTTTAACTTGTTCATTAATGATTTGGAGTTGGGAGTAAGCAGTGAAGTGGCTAAATTTGCGGATGATACAAAGTTGTTCAGGGTGGTGAAAACCAGTGAGGATTGTGAGGCACTCCAAAGGGATCTGTCAAAGTTGGGCGAGTGGGCGTCAACATGGCAAATGGGGTTCAATGTCAATGGTGCTAGCTCATTTGGAATACTGTGTGCAGTTCTGGTCACCACACCTTAAAAAGGATATTATAGCTTTGGAAAAAGTGCAGAAAAGGGCAACTTGAATGATAAATGGGTTGGAACACTTTCCCTATGAGGAAAGGTTAAAGCGCTTAGGGCTCTTTAGCTTGGAGAAATGACGACTGAGGGGTGACATGATTGAGGTTTATAATATTATGCATGGGAAAGAGCAGGTAGAGTAAGAAGTACTTTTCTCCCTTTCTCACAGTACAAGAACTCGAGGGCACTCCATAAAAGTGCTGAGCGGTCGGGTTAGAACGGATAAAAGGAAGTACTTCACCCAAAGAGTGATTAACACTTGGAATTCACTGCCGCAGGAAGTGGTGGCAGCTACAAGCATGGATGGCTTCAAAAGGGAATTAGATAAGCATATGGAGCAGAGGTCCATCAGTGGCTATTAGCCACAAGGTATAGATAGGGACTCTGGGGCAAGTGATGCTCTGTCATCTTGGTGCTTAGCGGGGTCAACAGTGGGAGGGCTTCTAATGTCCTGGCCCCACTGGTGGACCTCCTGATGGCACTGGTATTTCTGGCCACTGTGTGATACAGAGTGTTGGACTGGATGGGCCTTTGGCCTGATCCAACATTGGCATCTCTTATGTTCTTATGTTCTTAAAGCATTGTGTTGAGCCAAGAAGAAGAAGAGTCTTTGATTAAATTGGAGTTAAAAATTTCAGATAATCTGAAAGACCTGGCAAAGAAGGGGTACTTAATCCCTCCAAATTGTATACACATTTATGGCTTAATTTACTTCCAAGCCATTTTAGAAGGATTATATGTCTTAGAGCACTGAGAGAGTACTAAGTAATTACATATGGCAACTTGGGCGGTAGGTGTGGCACACTGGCTAAACTGCGAACAATCCGTAATTCAAATTTTGTTTCTGTGAACTCACTAGGTGACCTTGAACAAGACACCCTTGGCTACTTTCTTATAACATAGGTATGTCTTATATATAGGGCAGTTGTAAGGACTGCAACAACACGATGTGTTCGAAGTGCTTTAAACACTGAAGGTGGTAAATAATAGTAAAAATGGATTGCAACTTTAGGAATTCCTTTCAACGTGGTAACAACTTTGAGATAATAGGATTTTTTTGTTTGTTTTGTGTAGTAACTGGATACTCTTACTCGATTCTGGGAATATCTTCATTTTTTTCTGTATTGACAGTACTGTTTTATATTGCTTATGTTGACAGTTTTCATATTGGGCTGAGAAGAGGGAAGGAAATATGGAACTTGCTGACTGCTGTGAGTGACAAGCACAAATTCAGTTTTCCACACTTATATCAGACCCAGGGAACATAAGCAAGGTTCAGTTCTCCAGTGGTCTTAAACTTCCAGGAGATGCTCCTCCCTTTTGGCAGGCAGGGTGTCACTTTCTTTTTGGCAATTCTTGTATGGGAGGGGCTTCTCTCTCAGGCCCAGTCTTCGGCCCTGCCTCAAGGTAGAAGCGCGTTGTCGGCTGTGCTCTATGCAGAGCACTGTGATTCCAATTTTATTTTTTACCTTGCTGATTTTTTTCCCTTCAGAGTACCTTTGTTAATTGGACTGGTTCTTCATTTCTCGTTCCTCCGTGGAGAGGGAGAGGGAGGACTTCGTCCCCATGCCATGTCTCCGGTGGCTGCAGAAAGAACCGGGAGCCATTTGCAGCAGTGGGGACCTCTCCTTCCATCTCTGGTGCATCCACAGGATCTCCCTAGGCACAGGATCCTCCAGCCTTGGGGCTAGGAGCTTCCCCAGTCACTCTTCAGTGCCAGCTGAACACCACAAACTGAGGCTTTAGCCGTTCTTCCAGCCCTCCTGCGAACTACTGAAACCTGGTAAAAGGGGGCCTAACTAAAGCCCCTGGGTGGGTTCTTTATTGGTTTGGAGGGGAAGGTGTGAAATGGCAGCAAGGGCAGGCCTGGGTCCCTGTCCCAAGATAGCCTTGCCTTGACCTCCCTCTCCCCCTCAAGTTTCACTTTGTGGGTCCCAAGTTCCAATGTTTCCTCTAAGCTGTGCAGTCTTGGGAGCAAAAATTCTACTTTGTGAGCTACTGACATTAAAGTTGTGAGCGAGTGATTTAGCTACTGCATAAACTAGTTTGCTCCAGAGCCATCCTTTGTGAGCTAAGACAAAAATGTGTGAGCCGGAGGCTAAAAAACTGTGAGCTAGCTCACCCTAACTCAACTTAGAGGGAACACTGGTCCCAACATGTGTCTGACATGGTAGGTCTGAGACCTTTCAAGAGAGAATACTCAGGCTAATCTCCGAGCCTGGATTAAGGGAGAAATGCAGAGAAAGATTACAGAGGCCAATGGACAAAACTATACCTAACCCTAGGGATTCCTCTAGGTCTGTTAGTAGAAATAGTTGTTGCTCCTCCTCTAGTAGTGCATCAGGTAGTAATAGGATGGATAGTACCTCCCACTCTCCATCTAGCCCTAAAAGACTAGATCATTACTCCAGGTCTGACAGAGAACCACACCCACTTTTGGGTTATGAGGAACAGGACTCTAACTGCTCTTATTCTTCCTCACATAAGGAAGAGGATGAGCTCTCCAATGAGGAAGAACCTGTTGTCACCACTATGCAGAATCGTCTTTTTCCGCAGGAAGTTTTCCATAAGATAGTTCCAAAAGTCTTGTGCATTCTGGAAATTCCTGTAAACAAAGACGTGGAAGTGCCTGACCTGAGCAAACCAGCAGGTTCGGCCAAAGCCTTCCCAAAAGTGGGATCGTTTCCTCTTTGGATTCTCTCTCCAGCTGCATTTGATGGTAGTACAAGCTGAATGGGAGTCTCCGGCCAGGCCTAAATCAAACCACCCCATTATTTTCACATTTTACTCCCTGGTGCCAGAGGCTGTGGAATGCTTCAAAATACCACTGGTAGATGATCCTTTAGCTAGCCTGTGTTCTACTTCAGTCCTTCCTGAGGATGCTGATAGCCTGCCCAGGGATCAAGCAGTCACTGCAAAAAAACTTTGAGGCTTCCTCGACATCCCTCAGGGTGTCCATAGCAAGCTCCCCTTTTTGCTAGAGCAATCTACTCTTGGGCCTCAGAGCTAGTTTGGTGTAGTGGTTAAGAGCGGCAGATTCTAACCTGGAGAACTGGTTTTGATTCCCCACTCCTTCACACACACAGTCAGTTCTCTCAGAGCTGTTCTCTCAAGAGTGATTCTCTCAGAGCTCTCTCAGCCCCACCTACCTCACAGGGTGTCTGTTGTGGGGAGAGGAAGGGGAGGAGATTGTAAGCCACTCTGAGTGAAGGGTGGGGTATAAATCCAACTTTTCTTCTTTCAGCAGCAGATAGCGGCATCCTTAAAGACTTGAAGAAGATTGCTCTGACTTGAAGAAGATTGCTCTAGCAGCAGTTTTTTCAGCGGACCCTTCATGGGATGCCGTTCAATTGTCAGCTAGGGCCATGGCCTCAAATGTCACCGCCAGGAAAAAACTGGCTTCGAAGCTACTTCAGTGGTCCACTTCAGTGTTGGACAAATTCCTCTAGGTTTCTGGAGGGGGCTCTGTTAAGGGAACCAAAGAGAGTAATTATGACATCAGGAAGAGTCATCTCGAAGTATCAACTTTCTGGAGCTCAGGGCAATCAGACTAAGAATGCTGGCTTTTCAAGACTTCCTGTCAGGGCAGCATGTTCTAGTTCACATGGACAATATGACAGCCAAATCCTATGTCAACTGACAAAGAGGTACCAAGTCCAGGACACTACATGCAGAGGCAAAGATGATGATGATGCAGTGGTCAGAGACCCATCTGAAGTCAATCAAGGCTGTACATATAGCAGAACAAAACGATACAGTAGTGGACTGGCTCAGCTAGAGGGTTCTAAATCAAACAGAATGGATGTTAACAAGGAAACTTCCCAACAGATATGCCACAAGTTTGGCAAGATGGAAGTGGGTCATTTTGTGATGGATCAAAACGTCCAAGTTCCAAGATTCATATCTTGAAGACAAGGTCGCAGCTAGCCATAGGGGTAAACACCTTAAGCTGTGAGTGGCCGAATTAACTGCTGTACGCCTTTCCTCCCACACAGATAATACAAAGGGTAATTCAGAAAATCATAGATCTCCGAGCGAAAGTAGTACTAATCACTCCATTTTGGCCACACAGCATGGTTCCAGGACCTCATGAGGCTATCAATTATGGATCCATGGCAGCTCCCAATCAGGGAGGACCATTCTGCAGGGATCCTTCATTCATCCACAGCCCAAGTTATTAAATATTGCAATAGGTTTCTATTTCAATAATATATAATCTGATGCTTATTACAGTATTACAAAGATTTAAAATCCACAATATGGTGTTGTAATCCAAAGTATAATGATGTCACATTTATAAATCTGTTTCACAATTTTCTTCTCAGACATCAACCCTATCCTCTTTAGCCCAGTAAATTTATTAAGAAAGTTCCTTTCTCTTCTTTTCTTAGCTGCTTTAGAGAAGGTGGGGGAGGAAGATTCCTCACCCCTCCCTTTCTTTTCCCCCTTACAAATGGTTTAAAGTTCCTAGTAATGTTCAGTAGTAGTTCAGTGAAAAAGTTCCTAGTAATGTTGCAGTTAACATTACAGTGATTTATCTTCTTGTATTGTTTTGTTGAGATGTTCTGTTTCCCGGGAGTCACGACTTCATGTCCATGGCTACCATGGGCGCTCTCACTGAGATCTTGCTGGATCTTGGTCTTCCACCCGCTTGCTGCCGCTCATGGGGAGTCTGAGTCAAGCCCCTGGAGAGCTCATTGGAGTTTGGGAGCCCCCGGTCTCCTCTTAGGATCCAGTGATCCAGTGGCTTTATGGGAGCAAGTCCCTGAGCCAACCATTCTCATTACACCAAAAACCAGAAGCTTGGAGGCCAGCCACTGTAAGGCTAGTCCCTCTATCCCCACCTCAGCGAGGCAGTGGGTCAACAGTTCATGGTTGACCATATTGAATGCTGCTGACAGATCAAGAAGAATCAGCAGTGCCGAACCACCTCTATCCAGATGTCTCCGGAGTTCATCCACCAAGGCGACCGACACTGTCCCTGTCCCATGAGCAGGGAGAAAGCTGGACTGGAAGGGATCTAGGATGTTGGCATCCTCCAAGAAAGCCTTGGATATGACTAAGCCTTTTCGTAAGACTGATTCCTTGCTTGTTTCTTTCAGGAAGGCTTCTCTAGGGTGCAAGGTCTCTCTTTCCACCATCAGTAGGTGGACTAAAGTCTGTATAATTCTTGCCTTACAAGTCCGTTGGTCTAGATCGGTGGTCGGCAAAGTGCGGCTTCCGAGCCACATGCGGCTCTTTGGACCCCTCAGTGCGGCTCTTCTGTAGGCACTGACGGCCTCCCTCCCCCGCACTCCTGGGCCTTGGATCGGGCTCAGATCTGGGAGAGAGGCACATGGCGAAGCCCCGCCTCTGCTTCCTGCCGCCCTCTGCGCAATCCTGCTGCAGAAGGAGGAAGAAGCACGAGTAGCCAGTACTACAGGACAGGCGTCGATGGTTCTCGTGGGGTGAGCTGCAAGAAAACGGGTCTGCAGAAGCTGTCTCGGGGTGGCTCCCGGCAGGAGCTGCTACCGCTGCTGGAGTTGGTGGAGCTGGGCCTGGAGGGAGCGGGCGGAGCAGGCACCACCTTCGGAGGCGGCGGTGGCGGCCTGCCTTTGGAGGTGCCTTCAGGCCGCCTTCGGAGGTGGCGGCGGCGACAAAGAGGCCACGGTGGGCTGGTGGAGGCGGCGGAGGCAGCGGCAGTGGCGAAGAGGCCACCGGCGCGCGCCCCCCCCCAGTCTCGAGGGAGCCTCGCTGCCTTTCAGGCTGCCTTCAGAGGTGGTGGAGGAGGCGGCGGCCCTGACGCACCTCGCCACCGGCGCAACATCAGGCAGCGGCTGGTGATTTGCTGGGCGAGCCGTTGAGCCCCACTAGAGAGGCAGGAGCGGGCGCTGCGAACTGCCCGGCCGGCGATGCCGCTTTGACGCAAACTGCCCCGCAGCCCGCCCGGTGAGTGGCCTCGCACTCCCTGCGGGCGTCCGCGGGCGACAGAGACACAGGAGAGGAGAGGGGCACTGGCGGGGGTCACCGGGGGAGGGGTTGGCTCCGGCCGTGCTCGGCTGCTGCGCTGCCCAGGAGCGGCGCCTTTTGCACGCCCGCTTAGCTGGCCGGGGGGGGGACGGTGACAAAGAGCCGCGGAGGAGTGGAGGCACCGGCCAGGAGCGCGGCGGCAACTCTGGGGCAGAAGCGGCAGAGACAAATGGAAAAGGGTGGGTATTTTTTGGGGGGGAGAAACAGGGATTTCGCTCGGTAGCGCGGCGGACAGCTGCCCCCATCCCTGCCAGCGCGCACCTCCTCCGAAATGAAAAGCGAGAACCAACCCCCCCACGTTCTCGCTTGAGCTCTGGGCGTGCTGTCCGAGTTCAGGGTCCGCTTCCTGACTCCCGCGGAATCACACGCGGGCTTCTGCGCGGCAGCTTGCGGAGTTGGGGGGATGCGTGT